>NW_015391606.1:20221-24120 GCF_001527695.2 Protobothrops mucrosquamatus | reverse complement strand
ATCTGACCTCTCCTTCAAAAGTAAGGCCCGGCCTATCTCGCATTTGTTGGCAAATAGCCAATTAAGCATGAAAAGTCAAAATTTGAAACTGATCTCATATTCGAAAAGTATACACATATTCAGGTTCCCCACAGGTTGGGGAACAAGAAAAAAACCTGTGTTTTCCGGATCCGACCTATTACTCAAAAGTTAGGCCAGGGCCTATCTCGCATTTGTTGGCAAATAACCAGTTAAGCATGAAAAGTCAAAATTTGAAACTGACCTCAAATTCGAAAAGTATACATATATTCAGGTTCCCCACAGGTTGGGAAACACGAAAAAACCTGTCTTTTCCGGATCCGATCTCTTTTTCAAAACTTAGGCCAGGGCCTATCTCGCATTTCTTGGCAAATAGCCAATTAAGCATAAAAAGTCAAAATTGAAACTGACCTGAAATTCGAAAAGTATACATATATTCAGGTTCCGCACAGGTTGGGGAAAACGAAAAAAACTGTCTTTTCCGGATCCGACCTCTCCTTCAAACTTAGGCCAGGGCCTATCTCGCATTTGTTGGCAAATAGCCACTTAAGCATGAAATGTCAAAATTTGAAACTGACCTCAAATTCAAAAAGTATACATATATAAAAGTTCCCCACAGGATGGGGAACATGAAAAACCATGTGTTTTCTGGATTTGACCTCTCTTTCAAAAGTTAGGCCAGGGCGTATCTTGCATTTTTTGGCAAATAGCTAATTAAGCATGAAAAGTCAAAATTTGAAACTGACCTCAAATTCGAAAAGTATACATATATTCAGGTTCCCCACAGGTTGGGGAACACAAAAAAACCTGTGTTTTCCGGATCTGACCTCTCCTTCAAAAGTTAGGCCAGGGCCTATCTCGCATTTGTTGGCAAAAATCCAATTAAGCATGAAAAGTCAAAATTTGAAACTGACCTCAAATTCGAAAAGTATACATATATTCAGGTTCCCCAAAGGTTGGGGAACACGAAAAAACCTGTGTTTTCCGGATCCGACCTCTCCTTCAAAATTAAGGCAGGGCCTATCTCGCATTTGTTGGCAAATAAACAATTAAGCATGAAAAGTCAAAATTTGAAACTGACCTCAAATTCAAAAAGTATACATATATTCAGGTTCCACACAGGTTGGGGAACACGAAAAAACCTGTGTTTTCCGGATCCGACCTCTCCTTCAAAAGTTAGGCCAGGGCCTATCTCGCATTTGTTGGCAAACAGCCAATTAAGCATGAAAAGTCAAAATTTGAAACTGACCTCATATTCAAAAAGTATACATATATTCAGGTTGCCCACAGGTTGGGGAACATGAAAAAACATGTGTTTTCCGGATCCGATCTCTTCTTCAAAAGTTAGGCCAGGGCCTATCTCGCATTTGTTGGCAAATATCCAATTAAGCATGAAAAGTCAAAATTGAAACTGACCTCAAATTAGAAAAGTATACATATATTCAAGTTCCCCACAGGTTGGGGAACACGAAAAAACCTGTTTTTTCCGGATCTGACCTCTCTTTCAAAAGTTAGGCCAGGGCCTATCTCACATTTGTTGGCAAATAGCCAATTAAGCATGAAAAGTCAAAATTGAAACTGACCTGAAATTCGAAAAGTATACATATATTCAGGTTCCCCACCAGTTGGGGACCCCAAAAAATCATATGTTTTTCGGATGCAACCTCTCCTTCAGGAGTTAGGCCACGGTGTATCTTGCATTTGTTGGCAAATAGCCATTTGAGCATTGAAGCTCAAAATTTGAAACTGACCTCAAATTCGAAAAGTATACATATATTCAGGTTCCCCACAGGTTGGGGAACACAAAAAAACCTGTGTTTTCCGGATCTGACCTCTCCTTCAAAAGTTAGGCCAGGGCCTATCTCGCATTTGTTGGCAAAAATCCAATTAAGCATGAAAAGTCAAAATTTGAAACTTACCTCAAATTCAAAAAGTATACATATATAAAAGTTCCCCACAGGATGGGGAACACGAAAAACCATGTGTTTTCTAGATCTGACCTCTCTTTCACAAGATAGGCCAGGGCCTATCTCGCATTTGTTGGCAAATAGCCAATTAAGCATGAAAAGTCAAAATATGAAACTGACCTCATATTCGAAAAGTATACATATATTCAGGTTCCCCACAGGTTGGGGAACATGAAAAAACCTGTGTTTTCCGGATCCGACCTCTTCTTCAAAAGTTAGGCCAGGACCTATCTCGCATTTGTTGGCAAATAGCCAATTAAGTATGAAAATTCAAAATTGAAACTGACCTCAAATTCAAAAAGTATACGTATATTAAAGTTCCCCACAGGTTGGGGAACACGAAAAAAGCTGTGTTTTCCGGATCTGACCTCTCCTTCAAAAGTTAGGCCAGGGCCTATCTCGCATTTGTTGGCAAACAGCCAATTAAGCATATGTTTTCCGGATGCAACCTCTACTTCAGGAGATAGGCCACGGTGTATCTTGCATTTGTTGGCAAATAGCCATTTGAGCATTGAAGCTCAAAATTTGAAACTGACCTCAAATTCGAAAAGTATACATATATTCAGGTTCCCCACAGGTTGGGGAACCTGAAAAAACATGTGTTTTCCGAATCCGACCTCTCCCTCAAAAGCTAGGCCAGGGCCTATCTCACATTTGTTGGCAAATAGCCAATTAAGCATGAAAAGTCAAAATTTGAAACTAACGTCAAATTCGAAAAGTATACATATATTCAAGTTCCCTAAAGTTTTGGAAACCCGAAAAAACATGTGTTTTCCAGATCCGACCTCTCCCTCAAAAGCTAGGCCAGGGCCTATCTCGCATTTGTTGGCAAATAGCCACTTAAGCATGAAAAGTCAAAATTTGAAACTGACCTCAAATTCAAAAAGTATACATATATAAAAGTTCCCCAACGGATGGGGAACACGAAAAACCATGTGTTTTCTGGATCTGACCTCTCTTTCACAAGTTAGGCCAGGGCCTATCTCGCATTTGTTGGCAAATAGCCAATTAAGCATGAAAAGTCAAAATTTGAAACTGATCTCATATTCGAAAAGTATACATATATTCAGGTTCCCCACAGGTTGGGGAACATGAAAAAACCTGTGTTTTCCGAATGCGATCTCTTCTTCAAAAGTTAGGCCAGGACCTATCTCGCATTTGTTGGCAAATAGCCAATTCAGTATGAAAAGTCAAAATTAAAACTGACCTCAAATTCGAAAAGTATACATATATTCAGGTTCCCCACAGGTTGGGGAACACGAAAAAACCTGTGTTTTCCGGATCTGACCTCTCCTTCAAAAGTTAGGCCAGGGCCTATCTCGCATTTGTTGGCAAATAGCCAATTAAGCGTGAAAAGTCAAAATTGAAACTGACCTCAAATTCGAAAAGTATACATATATTCAGATTCCCCAAAGTTTTTGATGAACACGAAAAAACCTGTGTTTTCCGGATCTGACCTCTCCTTCAAAAGTAAGGCCAGGGCCTATCTTGCATTTGTTGGCAAAAATCCAATTAAGCATGAAAAGTCAAAATTTGAAACTGACCTCAAATTCGAAAAGTATACATATATTCAGGTTCCCCAAAGGTTGGGGAACACGAAAAAACCTGTGTTTTCCGGATCCGACCTCTCCTTCAAAAGTTAGGCCAGCGCCTATCTCGCATTTGTTGGCAAACAGCCAATTAAGCATGAAAAGTCAAAATTTGAAACTGACCTCAAATTCAAAAAGTATACATATATTCAGGTTCCCCACAGGTTGGGGAACACGAAAAAACCTGTGTTTTCCGGATCCAATCTCTTTTCCAAAAGTTAGGCCAAGACATATCTAGCATTTGTTGGCAAATAGCCAATTAAGCATGAAAAGTCAAAATTTGAAACTGACCTCAAATTCGAAAAGTATACATATATTCAGGATC
>NW_015391606.1:16015-18435 GCF_001527695.2 Protobothrops mucrosquamatus | reverse complement strand
AAAAGTATACATATATAAAAGTTCCCCACAGGTTGGGGAACACGAAAAAAGCTGTGTTTTCCGGATCTGACCTCTCCTTCAAAAGTAAAGCCAGGACCTATCTCGCATTTGTTGGCAAATAGCCAATTAAGCATGAAAAGTCAAAATTGAAACTGACCTCAAATTCGAAAAGTAAACATATGTTCAGGTTCCCCACCAGTTGGGGAACCCAAAAAATCATATGTTTTCCGGATGCAACCTCTACTTCAGGAGATAGGCCACGGTGTATCTTGCATTTGTTGGCAAATAGCCATTTGAGCATTGAAGCTCAAAATTTGAAAATGACCTCAAATTCGAAAAGTATACATATATTCAGGTTCCCCACAGGTTGGGGAAACCGAAAAAACATGTGTTTTCCGGATCCGACCTCTCCCTCAAAAGCTAGGCCAAGGCCTATCTCACATTTGTTGGCAAATAGCCAATTAAGCATGAAAAGTCAAAATTTGAAACTGACGTCAAATTCGAAAAGTATACATATATTCAAGTTCCCCAAAGTTTTGGAAACCCGAAAAAACATGTGTTTTCCGGATCCGACCTCTCCCTCAAAAGCTAGGCCAGGGCCTATCTCGCATTTGTTGGCAAATAGCCACTTAAGCATGAAAAGTCAAAATTTGAAACTGACGTCAAATTAGAAAAGTATACATATATTCAAGTTCCCCAAAGTTTTGGAAACCCGAAAAAACATGTGTTTTCCGGATCCGACCTCTCCCTCAAAAGCTAGGCCAGGGCCTATCTCGCATTTGTTGGCAAATAGCCACTTAAGCATGAAAAGACAAAATTTGAAACTGACCTCAAATTCAAAAAGTATACATATTTAAAAGTTCCCCACAGGATGGGGAACACGAAAAACCATGTGTTTTCTGGATCTGACCTCTCTTTCACAAGTTAGGCCTGAGCATATCTCGCATTTGTTGCCAAATAGCCAATTAAGCATGAAAAGTCAAAATTTGAAACTTACCTCAAATTCGAAAAGTATACATATATTCAGGTTCCCCACAGGTTGGGGAACACGAAAAAACCTGTGTTTTCCGGACCGACCTCTCCTTCAAAAGTTAGGCCAGGGCCTATCTCGCATTTGTTGGCAAACAGCCAATTAAGCATATGTTTTCCGGATGCAACCTCTACTTCAGGAGATAGGCCACGGTGTATCTTGCATTTGTTGGCAAATAGCCATTTGAGCATTGAAGCTCAAAATTTGAAACTGACCTCAAATTCGAAAAGTATACATATATTCAGGTTCCCCACAGGTTGGGGAACCTGAAAAAACATGTGTTTTCCGAATCCGACCTCTCCCTCAAAAGCTAGGCCAGGGCCTATCTCGCATTTGTTGGCAAATAGCCACTTAAGCATGAAAAGTCAAAATTTGAAACTGACCTCAAATTCAAAAAGTATACATATATAAAACTTCCCCAACGGATGGGGAACACGAAAAACCATGTGTTTTCTGGATCTGACCTCTCTTTCACAAGTTAGGCCAGGGCCTATCTCGCATTTGTTGGCAAATAGCCAATTAAGCATGAAAAGTCAAAATTTGAAACTGATCTCTTATTCGAAAAGTATACATATATTCAGGTTCCCCACAGGTTGGGGAACATGAAAAAACCTGTGTTTTCCGAATGCGATCTCTTCTTCAAAAGTTAGGCCAGGACCTATCTCGCATTTGTTGGCAAATAGCCAATTCAGTATGAAAAGTCAAAATTAAAACTGACCTCAAATTAAAAAATTATACATATATTCAGGTTCCCCACAGGTTGGGGAACACGAAAAAACCTGTGTTTTCCGGATCTGACCTCTCCTTCAAAAGTAAGGCCAGGGCCTATCTCGCATTTGTTGGCAAAAATCCAATTAAGCATGAAAAGTCAAAATTTGAAACTGACCTCAAATTCGAAAAGTATACATATATTCAGGTTCCCCAAAGGTTGGGGAACACGAAAAAACCTGTGTTTTCCGGATCCGACCTCTCCTTCAAAAGTTAGGCCAGGGCCTATCTCGCATTTGTTGGCAAACAGCCAATTAAGCATGAAAAGTCAAAATTTGAAACTGATCTCAAATTCAAAAAGTATACATATATTCAGGTTCCCCACAGGTTGGGGAACAAGAAAAAAATCTGTGTTTTCCGGATCTGACCTATTACTCAAAAGTTAGGCCAGGACCTATCTCGCATTTGTTGGCAAATAGCCAATTAAGCATGAAAAGTCAAAATTGAAACTGACCTGAAATTCGAAAAGTATACATATATTCAGGTTCCCCACAGGTTGGGAAACACGAAAAAACCTGTCTTCCGGATCCGACCTCTCCTTCAAAAGTTAGGCCAGGGCCTATCTCGCATTTGTTGGCAAATAACCAATTAAGCATGAAAAGTCAAAATTTGAAACTGACCT
>NW_015391606.1:11067-12074 GCF_001527695.2 Protobothrops mucrosquamatus | reverse complement strand
GTTGGGGAACAAGAAAAAAACCTGTGTTTTCCGGATCCGACCTATTATTCAAAAGTTAGGCCAAGACATATCTAGCATTTGTTGGCAAATAGCCAATTAAGCATGAAAAGTCAAAATTTGAAACTGACCTCAAATTCGAAAAGTATACATATATTCCGGTTCCCCACCAGTTGGGGAACCCAAAAAATCATATTTTTCCGGTTGCGACCTCTCCTTCAGGAGTTAGGCAATGGTGTATCTTGCATTTGTTGGCAAATAGCAAATTAAGCATGAAAAGTCAAAATTTGAAACTGACCTCAAATTCGAAAAGTATACATATATTCAGGTTCCCCACAGGTTGGGGAACAAGAAAAAAACCTGTGTTTTCCGGATCCGACCTATTATTCAAAAGTTAGGCCAAGACATATCTAGCATTTGTTGGCAAATAGCCAATTAAGCATGAAAAGTCAAAATTGAAACTGACCTCAAATTCGAAAAGTATACATATATTCAGGTTCCCCACAGGTTGGGGAACACCAAAAAACCTGTTTTTTCCGGATCCGATCTCTTTTTCAAAACTTAGGCCAGGGCCTATCTCGCATTTCTTGGCAAATAGCCAATTAAGCATGAAAAGTCAAAGTTGAAACTGACCTCAAATTCGAAAAGTAAACATATATTCAGGTTCCCCACCAGTTGGGGAACCCAAAAAATCATATGTTTTCCGGATGCAACCTCTACTTCAGGAGATAGGCCACGGTGTATCTTGCATTTGTTGGCAAATAGCCATTTGAGCATTGAAGCTCAAAATTTGAAACTGACCTCAAATTCGAAAAGTATACATATATAAAAGTTCCCCACAGGTTGGGGAACACGAAAAAAGCTGTGTTTTCCGGATCTGACCTCTCCTTCAAAAGTAAAGCCAGGACCTATCTCGCATTTGTTGGCAAATAGCCAATTAAGCATGAAAAGTCAAAATTGAAACTGACCTCAAATTCGAAAAGTAAACATATGTTCAGGTTCCCCACCAG
>NW_015391606.1:5194-8249 GCF_001527695.2 Protobothrops mucrosquamatus | reverse complement strand
AGCATGAAAAGTCAAAATTTGAAACTAACGTCAAATTCGAAAAGTATACATATATTCAAGTTCCCCAAAGTTTTGGAAACCCGAAAAAACATGTGTTTTCCGGATCCGACCTCTCCCTCAAAAGCTAGGCCAGGGCCTATCTCGCATTTGTTGGCAAATAGCCACTTAAGCATGAAAAGTCAAAATTTGAAACTGACCTGAAATTCAAAAAGTATACATATATAAAACTTCCCCAACGGATGGGGAACACGAAAAACCATGTGTTTTCTAGATCTGACCTCTCTTTCACAAGTTAGGCCAGGGCCTATCTCGCATTTGTTGCCAAATAGCCAATTAACCATGAAAAGTCAAAATTTGAAACTGATCTCATATTCGAAAAGTATACATATATTCAGGTTCCCCACAGGTTGGGGAACATGAAAAAACCTGTGTTTTCCGGATCCGACCTCTTCTTCAAAAGTTAGGCCAGGACCTATCTCGCATTTTTTGGCAAATAGCCAATTCAGTATGAAAAGTCAAAATTAAAACTGACCTCAAATTCGAAAAGTATACATATATTCAGGTTCCCCACAGGTTGGGGAACACGAAAAAACCTGTGTTTTCCGGATCTGACCTCTCTTTCAAAAGTTAGGCCAGGGCCTATCTCACATTTGTTGGCAAATAGCCAATTGAGCATTGAAGCTCAAAATTTGAAACTGACCTCAAACTCGAAAAGTATACATATATTCAGGTTCCCCACAGGTTGGGGAACATGAAAAAACCTGTGTTTTCCGGACTGACCGCTCCTTCAAAAGTTAGGCCAGGGCCTATCTCCCATTTGTTGGCAAACAGCCAATTAAGCATGAAAAGTCAAAATTTGAAACTGACCTCAAATTCGAAAAGTATAAATATATTCAGGTTCCCCACAGGTTGGGGAACAAGAAAAAAACCTGTGTTTTCCGGATCCGACCTATTATTCAAAAGTTAGGCCAAGACATATCTAGCATTTGTTGGCAAATAGCCAATTAAGCATGAAAAGTCAAAATTTGAAACTGACCTCAAATTCGAAAAGTATACATATATTCCGGTTCCCCACCAGTTGGGGAACCCAAAAAATCATATGTTTTCCGGTTGCGACCTCTCCTTCAGGAGTTAGGCAACGGTGTATCTTGCATTTGTTGGCAAATAGCCAATTAAGCATGAAAAGTCAAAATTGAAACTGACCTCAAATTCGAAAAGTAAACATATGTTCAGGTTCCCCACCAGTTGGGGAACCCAAAAAATCATATGTTTTCCGGATGCAACCTCTACTTCAGGAGATAGGCTACGGTGTATCTTTCATTTGTTGGCAAATAGCCATTTGAGCATTGAAGCTCAAAATTTGAAACTGACCTCAAATTCGAAAAGTATACATATATTCAGGTTCCCCACAGGTTGGGGAACCCGAAAAAACATGTGTTTTCCGGATCCGACCTCTCCCTCAAAAGCTAGGCCAGGGCCTATCTCACATTTGTTGGCAAATAGCCAATTAAGCATGAAAAGTCAAATTTTGAAACTGACCTCAAATTCGAAAAGTATACATATATTCAAGTTCCCCAAAGGTTTGGAAACCCGAAAAAAAATGTGTTTTCCCGATCCGACCTCTCCCTCAAAAGCTAGGCCAGGGCCTATCTCGCATTTGTTGGCAAATAGCCAATTAAGCATGAAAAGTCAAAATTGAAACTGACCTAAAATTCAAAAAGTATACATATATAAAAGTTCCCCACAGGTTGGGGAACACGAAAAAAAAGCTGTGTTTTCCGGATCTGACCTCTCCTTCAAAAGTTAGGCCAGGGCCTATCTCTATCTCGCATTTGTTGGCAAATAGCTAATTAAGCATGAAAAGTCAAAATTTGAAACTGACCTCATATTCGAAAAGTATACATATATTGAGGTTCCCCACAAGTTTGGGAACACGAAAAAACCAGTTTTTTCCGGATCCGACCTCTCCTTCAAAAGTTAGGCCAGGGCCTATCTCGCATTTGTTGGCAAATAGCCAATTAAGCATGAAAAGTCAAAATTTGAATCTGACCTCAAATTCAAAAAGTATACATATATAAAAGTTCCCCACAGGTTGGGGAACATGAAAAAACCTGTGTTTTCCGGATCCGACCTCTTCTTCAAAAGTTAGGCCAGGACCTTTCTCGCATTTGTCGGCAAATAGCCAATTAAGCATGAAAAGTCAAAATTTAAACTGACCTCAAATTCGAAAAGTATACATATATTCAGGTTCCCCACAGGTTGGGGAACACGAAAAATCCTGTGTTTTCCGGATCTGACCTCTCCTTCAAAAGTTAGGCCAGGGCCTATCTCGCATTTGTTGGCAAATAACCATTTAAGCATGAAAAGTCAAAATTTGAAACTGACCTCAAATTCAAAAAGTATACATATATTCAGGTTCCCCACAGGTTGGGGAAAACGAAAAAACCTGTGTTTTCCGGATCCAATCTCTTTTCCAAAAGTTAGGCCAAGACATATCTAGCATTTGTTGGCAAATAGCCAATTAAGCATGAAAAGTCAAAATTTGAAACTGACCTCAAATTCGAAAAGTATACATATATTCAGGATCCCCACAGGTTGGGGAACACCAAAAATCCTGTGTTTTCCGGATCCGATCTCTTTTTCAAAACTTAGGCCAGGGCCTATCTCGCATTTCTTGGCAAATAGCCAATTAAGCATGAAAAGTCAAAATTGAAACTGACCTGAAATTCGAAAAGTATACATATATTCAGGTTCCCCACAGGTTGGGGAAAACGAAAAAACCTGTCTTTTCCGGATCCGACCTCTCCTTCAAAACTTAGGCCAGGGCCTATCTCGCATTTGTTGGCAAATAGCCACTTAAGCATGAAAAGTCAAAATTTGAAACTGACCTCATATTCGAAAAGTATACATATATTCAGGTTCCCCACAGGTTGCGGAACATGAAAAAAGCTGTGTTTTCCGGATCCGACCTCTTCTTCAAAAGTTAGGCCAGGACCTATCTCGCATTTGTTGGCAAATAGCCAATTAAGAATGAAAAGTCAAAATTGAAACTGAC
>NW_015391606.1:0-1668 GCF_001527695.2 Protobothrops mucrosquamatus | reverse complement strand
TGACCTCAAATTCAAAAAGTAAACATATATTCAGGTTCCCCACCAATTGGGGAACCCGAAAAATCATATGCTTTCCGGATGCGACCTCTCCTTCAGGAGTTAGGCCACGGCATATCTTGCATTTGTTGGGAAATAGCCAATTGAGCTTTGAACATCAAAATTTGAAACTGACCTCAAATTCGAAAAGTAAACATATATTTAGGTTCCCCTCCAGTTGGGGAACCCGAAAAATCATGTTTTCCGGATGCGACCTCTCCTTCAGGAGTTAGGCCACAGCCTATCTTTCATTTGGTGGCAAATAGCCAATTGAGCATTGAAGCTCACAATTTGAAACTGACCTCAAATTCGAAAAGTAAACATATATTCAGGTTCCCCACCAGTTGGAGAACCCGAAAAATCATGTTTTCCAGATGCGACCTCTCCTTCAGGAGTTATGCCATGGCGTATCTTGCATTTGTTGGCAAATAGCCAATTGAGCATTGAAGCTCAAAATTTGAAACCGACCTCAAATTCGAAAAGTAAACATATATTCAGGTTCCGCACCAGTTGGGTAACCCGAAAAATCATATGTTTTCCGGATGCGACCTCTCCTTCAGGAGTTAGGCCACGGCGTATCTTGCATTTGTTGGCAAATAGCATATTGAGCATTGAAGCTCAAAATTTGAAACTGACCTCAAATTCGAAAAGTAAACATATATTCAGGTTCCCCACCAGTTGGGGAACCTGAAAAATCATATGCTTTCCGGATGCGACCTCTCCTTCAGGAGTTACGCAACGGCGTATCTTGCATTTGTTGGCAAATAGCCAATTGAGCTTTGAAGATCAAAATTTGAAACTGACCTCAAATTCGAAAAGTAAACATATATTCAGGTTCCGCACCAGTAGGGGAATCCGAAAAATCATATGTTTTCCGGATGCGACCTCTCCTTCAGGAGTTAGGCCACGGCCTATCTTGCATTTGTTGGCAAATATCCAATTGAGCTTTGAAGATCAAAATTTGAAACTGACCTCAAATTCGAAAAGTAAACATATATTCAGGTTCCCCACCAGTTGGGGACCCCGAAAAATCATATGTTTTCCGGATGCGACCTCTCCTTCAGGAGTTATGCCACGGCGTATCTTGAATTTGTTGGCAAATAGCCAATTGAGCATTGAAGCTCAAAATTTGAAACCGACCTCAAATTCGAAAAGTAAACATATATTCAGGTTCCCCACCAGTTGGGGAACCCGAAAAATCATATATTTTCCGGACGCGACCTCTCCTTCAGGAGTTAGGCCACGGCCTATCTTGCATTTGTTGGCAAAAAGCCAATTGAGCATTGAAGCTCAAAATTTGAAACTGACCTCAAATTCGAAAAGTAAACATATATTCAGGTTCCCCACCAGTTGGGGAATCCGAAAAATCATATGTTTTCCGGATGCGAACTCTCCTTCAGGAGTTAGGCCACGGCGTATCTTGCATTTGTTGTCAAAAAGCCAATTGAGCATTGAAGCTCAAAATTTGAAACCGACCTCAAATTCGAAAAGTCAACATATATTCAGGTTCCCCACCAGTTGGGGAACCCGAAAAATCATATGTTTTCCGGATGCGACCTCTCCTTCAGGAGTTAGGCCACGGCGTATCTTGCATTTGTTGGCAAATAGCCAATTGAGCATTGAAGCTCAAAA
>NW_015391605.1:24927-26354 GCF_001527695.2 Protobothrops mucrosquamatus | reverse complement strand
ATCTCAAAATCAGGAGGAGGGGAATCCTGACCTGGGTCGAATCCCCCACGGGGAGTGTTAGTAGGGCTTTATCCTGCCTTGGTAGGAGTTTGACTGGAATATTGCGTCCAGTTTTGGTCACCGTGAAATTTTTAAAAAAGGTGCCTTGGTTTCCTTCCTTCCTTCCTTCCTTCCTTCCTTCCTTCCTTCCTTCCTTCCTCTCTCTTTTCCCCTTCCTTCCTTCCTTCCTTCCTTCTTCTCTCTCTCTCTCTCTCTCCTTCTCTCCCTCCCTCTCTCTCTCTCTTTCTTTCTTTCTTTCTTCTTTCCTTCCTTCCTTCCTTCCTTCCTCCCTCCCTCCCTCCCTCTCTCCTTCCTTCCTTCCTTCCTTCCTTCCTTCCTTCCCTCCCTCCTTCCTTCCTTCCTTCCTTCCCTCCTTCCTTCCTTCCTTCCTTCCTTCCTTCCTTCCTTCCTTCCTTCCTTCCTTCGGACTTAGCAATAGCCCTTAGACGTGTATACCGCTTCACAGTGCTTTACAGCCCTTTCTAAGCAGTTTGCAGAGTCAGCATTTTGTCCCCCAACTCTCTGGGTCCTCCTTGGACTGACCTCGGAAGGATGGACAGCTGAGTCAACCTTGAGCCTGTGAGATTCGAACTGCTGGCAGTCGGCAGACTTAGCCTGCCATACGGCATTCTAACCACTGGTGCCAACATGGATATACGTAACTGTGGGAACGTCGCCAGTTTTCGTCACCGTAAGGGTAGTCCCCGACTTAATAAAGCCATTCGTTCACTGACTTTGAAGTTACGAGAGCAGTGAAAAAAAGTGAAAATATTTTCTTCTGTTGGCACATAGAGATAAACAACATCTACCTACCATTCAAACGAGACAGTCAAAAGAGCTAAAAGACCAGAATCAAAACCCCAATCGTGAAGCTATCAATTCAGTAAACAAGCCCCTTCTATATAATATAAACATATAAACAGAGAGCAAACCCCACTCCCTTCTAGCACTGATGATGTTACCTAGTTGGGTCATGAAACGTCTGCAAGGAAATAACCAAGCTCAGAAAGCACCAAGGACCCCACAGTCCTCTTTCTCTCCCTTCATGACTCGGGGACTTCAACTCCCATAATTCCTGTGCCAGCAAGGGGGAACTATGACCCCTTCATGACTCGGGGACTTCAACTCCCATAATTCCTGTGCCAGCAAGGGGGAACTATGACCCCTTCATGACTCGGGGACTTCAACTCCCAGAATTCCTGTGCCAGCAAGGAGGAACTGTGACCCCTTCATGACTCGGGGACTTCAACTCCCAGAATTCCTGAGCCAGCAAGGGGGAACTATGACCCCTTCATGACTCGGGGACTTCAACTCCCAGAATTCCTGTGCCAGCAAGGAGGAACTGTGACCCCTTCATTACTCGGGGACTTCAACTCCCAGAATTCCTG
>NW_015391605.1:19634-21099 GCF_001527695.2 Protobothrops mucrosquamatus | reverse complement strand
ACTCCCAGAATTCCTGAGCCAGCAAGGGGGAACTGTGACCCCTTCATGACTCGGGGACTTCAACTCCCAGAATTCCTGAGCCAGCAAGGGGGAACTGTGACCCCTTCATGACTCGGGGACTTCAACTCCCAGAATTCCTGAGCCAGCAAGGGGGAACTGTGACCCCTTCATGACTTGGGGAGTTCAACTCCCAGAATTGTTCCCTAATGATCTGCCCACTTAGGCGAGTTTGGGCCATCTGGCTTCCAGGAAGCAATTTTTTCCATTTGGGTTAAGGATAATAAAGCTTGCCTAGGAGAAAACGACGGGTGGAGGAAATTCTGTACGTTGGAAAATGTCAACTCCCCGAAGGATTGGCGGGTGAGAAATGCCAGGCCCGATAAAAGGCAGCGTCCGGGCACTATAATTTATATAATGAAACTTCGTTCCGTATTCAGTCCTCGGGGAATACCGCTCAAAAGAATCAAAATGTTGTGTTGCTTTTTAAAAAAAATAGAAATGCAATAATATCTTCTTGTTGGAGTCGCTGGATAATTCCTGGAAATGTTACACCAAGATAATTTTACCCAACGAAAGGCTTTTTGACCCCATTAGTGGTAACTCACTCTCTCCATGCATTCCCACAGCCACATTTATACAGGCATTTATGCATGCTACTAATGGCTTTGCCTCTACGCTACCTGTGTGTTAAGTATTCAACAAGGATATTTCCCCTTCCTGGAAAAAAACCAGGTTCCGGGTTAAAGGGAAGAGTCAGTTTGGTCTAATGGGTTAAGGCGTCAGGCTAGAAAGCAGACGGTGAGTTCTAGTCCTGCCTTAGGTGTGAAAACCAGCCGGGTGACTTTGGGCCAATCACCAGGAGACTGAGAATTCTAGTCCCAACCGAGGCATGAAAGCTGGCTGGGTGATTCTGCGCCCATCACCAGGAGATAGTGAGTTCTAGTTCTATGTTAGGCACGAAAGCCGGCTGGGTGACTTTGGGCCAATCACCAGGAGATGGTGAGTTCTATTTATTTATTTATTTATTTATTTGTTTGTTTGTTTGTTTGTTTGTTTGTTTGTTTGTTTGTTATTTGGATTTATATCCCGCCCTTCTCCTCGTAGGCATGAAAGCCAGCTGGGTGACTTTGGGCCAGTCACCAGGAGACGGTGAGTTCTAGTCCTGCCTTAGGCATGAAAGCCAGCTGGGTGACTTTAGGGCAATCACCAGGAATCGGTGCGTTCTAGTCTTGCCTTAGCCATGAATGAATGAATGAATGAATGAATGAAGGAAGGAAGGAAGGAAGGAAGGGAACACCTACAAGACTAGAATGCACATTCACAATAGAAGCCCCACCCACCCTTTTTGGAAAGGCGTCACATGCAGAATGTACACATAAAATGGGGTGGGGCTTCCGTTTTGCCGCTGTGGCCCCCATCTTGACTTTTTTGAACCCTCTAGGTCAGTGGTGTGGGCCCCGACGGC
>NW_015391605.1:14543-17723 GCF_001527695.2 Protobothrops mucrosquamatus | reverse complement strand
GAAGGAAGGAAGGAAGGAAGGAAGGGAACACCTACAAGACTAGAATGCACATTCACAATAGAAGCCCCACCCACCCTTTTTGGAAAGGCGTCACATGCAGAATGTACACATAAAATGGGGTGGGGCTTCCGTTTTGCCGCTGTGGCCCCCATCTTGACTTTTTTGAACCCTCTAGGTCAGTGGTGTGGGCCCCGACGGCAACTTGGCGACCCGTGGACTTCAACTCCCAGATTTCCTAGCTGGCTCAGGAATTCTGGGAATTGAAGTCCACAGGTCACGAAGATAACCCTGATCTAGGTTATCCTACAGCAATTTTCCAGAGCAAGATCACGTGGAACACATTTTAATCTTTTTTTCAGACGAGGTGAAGCGATTCAATTTTTTCTATTCTTCCCCCCCCCCTTAAAAAGTTGTGAAAGATGAGAAATCACGGCTTGGCTATCCGACCCGGTCTTTTGTGTTGAAGTTCTGTTTGTCTTTCTTTTCGGGAGTTGACCTTTTCTCTTTAATATTTCAATCTGTGTCGCTCGTTGATATTTGCTGGAACCATCTGCCGTTCCAACTCCAGTCTGCCTCCACAATTACGTTCATTTCTTCCCTGTCGACGGATGGAATGGAGGGTAGGTCCACCCAGTGAGAAGATGCACAACTTTGGGTTTTCAGATTGCAAGGAGCCCTCGCTTTACAACACTTCATTTCGTGTCTGTTCAAAGTTACAATAGCCCTTTAAAAAAAAAAAAAAAGCAACGTACGACCGTTCTTCATACGTACCACTGTGGCAGCGTCCCCATGATCACGTGATCAAAATGACGGTTGGCATAAATGATTTGTATTTATGAAGGTTGGCATAAATGGTTCATATCTGGGACAACTGCAGTGTGCCGGGAAATCATACAATCAAGTGCTCCAACAGTGGATGTTTTTAAGAAGAGACTGGACAGCCATCTGTCTGAAATGGTAGAGGGATTCCTGCCTGAGCAGGGGGCTGGACTAGATGACCTCCAATGTACCTTCCAACTTAATAATGATGATGATGATGATGATGATGATGATGATGATGATGATGATGATGATGATGATGATGATGATGATGGAAGGGATCTTGGAGGTCATCTAATCCAGGGGTAGGCAACCTTGGCTCTTTTAGGACTGGTGGACTTCAACTCCCAGAATTCCTGAGCCAGCATGGCTCAGCTTGGAAACATTCCCTTTCCCCTCAGCATGGCTGGCTCAGGAATTATGGGAGTTGAAGTCCACCAGTCATAAAAGAGCCAAGGTTGCCTACCCTGATCTAGTCCAACCCCCTGTTCAGGCAGCAGACCTATACCATTTCAGACAAATGGCTGTCCAGTCTCTTCTTAAAAACTTCCAGTGTTGGAGCATTCACTGCTTCTGGAGGCAGGTTGTTCCACTGGTTAACTGTTCTCACTGTCAGGAAGTTTCTCCTTAGTTCTAGGTTGCTTCTCTCCTTGATGAGTTTCCACCCGTTGCTTCTTGTCCTGCCTTCAGGCGTTTTGGAGAATAGCTTGACTCCCTCTTCTTTGGGGCAGCCCCTGAGATATTGGAAGACTGCTATCCTGTCCCCCCTCGTCCTTCTCTTCATTCACTATTACTATTACTATTATTGTCATTATTAAGTTTTGTGACAAGCAAAGTCAATGGGGAAGTCAGATTCACCGAGCAACCGTCTTACTAATGTAACAACTGCAGCGATGTCCCTTAACCACCTGTGGCGAGAAAGGTCGTAAAATGGGGCTTAACAACCGTCTCGCTTAGCGACAAAAAATTTGGGCATCGCTTGCGATAGTAGGACTACCTGTGCCATTTCAGACAAATGGCTGTCCAGTCTCTTCTTCAAAACGTCCAGTGTTGGGGCACCCTCAACGTCTGGTGGCAGGCTGTTCCACTGACGAATTGATCTTGCTTAACGACAGAAATTCTGGGCTCGCTCGTGGCCGTATGCCGAGGACTGCTGGTGCTTCCACCTAATCCGTTGAGCCTGAACAAATCTGTATATGGATGCTGCGGGTCTACAAATCCTGGCTATAAAAAACGTTGATATTTTAATTGAATCTATAAATATTCACGGACATTTGGGCCGCTCTTGAGCAGACGAGCCCAAAGAAGCGAAATCATTCCGGCATGCAAATGGGATCCTAACACGAGACTTTCCCTCGGCCTCCGTTTACAAAACTGCAAGCATTTTCAGCTCTTTTATTATTTACGTCATCCTTCCCGTTTGTTTTCCAGCTTAACAAGTGGTCATGAAGGCAGGCAGCCTTCTCTCGAATTGAGGACACGGTCATTATGAAGAATATCATCAAGTTGCGTTTTCCCCCCCCCTCCTGTGACACCCAGGAGAGGGGTGTGTGTGTGAGGGGAGGCGTAGCTTACATTTTTATATTTCCAAGTTAATTTCAACAGTATCCTAGTGCCTGGTATTTACCACAAGCCCCGGGGGAAAAACATGCACAGGCCAAAAAAAAAAAAAAGTTATTAGGTTTTTCATCATTTTCAAGCCGGGAGAAAGCTTCGGGAAAAGTTTAAAAAAAAGAGAGAGAGAGAGAGAGAGAGAGAGAAATTGAATTTTGAGATGTGATGGATTGCTGTGCCAGCTATTTTTTCTTTTTTTTTTCTTTTGTTGTGGTAACTAAATAATCAGGAAACAGGCACGCCTTGAAGCTTGAATGGGTAATGTTGATATGACTTCTCTCGTGGGCTGGAATTGTTGTTGTTGGTTGCGAAGTCGTCTCCGACCCATCGCGACCCCGTGGACCACGTTCCTCCAGACCTTCCTGTCCTCTACCATCTTCTGGAGTCCATTGAAGCTCACGCCTCCTGCTTCAGTGACTCCATCCAGCCACCTCCTTCTCTGTCGTCCCCTTCTTCTCTTGCCCTCCATCTTTCCCAGCATCAGGCTCTTCTCCAGTGAGTCCTTCCTTCTCATTAGGTGGCCAAAGTCCTTGAGTTTCCACTTCAGGATCTGGCCTTCTAAAGAGCAGTCGGGGTTGATCTCCTCTAGGACTGACCGGTTGGATCACCTTGCAGTCCAGGGGACTCGCAGGAGTCTTCTCCAGCACCAGAGTTCAAAGGCCTCCATTCTTTGGCGCTCAGCCTTTCTTACGGTCCAGCTTTCACAGCCATACGTTGCAACTGGGAAAACCTGGAATTAGCGGTCAC
>NW_015391605.1:10852-13559 GCF_001527695.2 Protobothrops mucrosquamatus | reverse complement strand
ATCTGGCCTTCTAAAGAGCAGTCGGGGTTGATCTCCTCTAGGACTGACCGGTTGGATCACCTTGCAGTCCAGGGGACTCGCAGGAGTCTTCTCCAGCACCAGAGTTCAAAGGCCTCCATTCTTTGGCGCTCAGCCTTTCTTACGGTCCAGCTTTCACAGCCATACGTTGCAACTGGGAAAACCTGGAATTAGCGGTCACAAATTCTACCCAAAGGGAAACCAAGTCAGCGAAGATTCCTCTTCTTGGAAACAAAAGTCCCTCGTTTTATGTCTGCCAACGTCGCAACTTCATATAACTTTGGAGGCAGGCAGCATTCCTTGTCATTACACATGTCGGCTTTTCCCGGATGGAAATTATCCTTAACCTTCTTGCTATTGGGTCAAATTTGGAACGGGAGAATACTTCCTAAGAGAAGTGGAGGAAAGGGCTTTCAAGCCAATGGGTGTCTAACAGCATCGGACACCCCAAAATGGAAGTTTTAGGAAAAATTCTAGTTCACAGGTCTAGTGGTGAAGGCCCTAGGCTAGTAACCAGGAGATGGTGAATTCTAGTCCTGCCTAGGACACAAAAGGTGGCTGGGT
Organism: Protobothrops mucrosquamatus; assembly: GCF_001527695.2. Classification (NCBI taxonomy): domain Eukaryota; kingdom Metazoa; phylum Chordata; class Lepidosauria; order Squamata; family Viperidae; genus Protobothrops; species Protobothrops mucrosquamatus. Next base: position 12,977 of record NW_015391605.1, on the reverse strand, counting down.
GACTTTGGGCCAATCACCGGGAGACAGTGAGTTCTAGTCCCGCTTCAGGGATGATTGACGGCTGGGTGGCTTTGGACCAATCACTGGGAGTGGTGGGTTCTACTCCCACCTTGGACCCAACAGCTGGCTGGGTGACTTTAGCCAATCAGCAGGAGACACAGAGTTCTAGTCCCGTCTTACACATAAAAGCCAATTGGGTGACTTTGGGGCCAATCGCCAGGAGAGGGTGTGTTCTAGTCCTTCTTTGCATATGGAAACTAACTAGGTTACTTTGGGCCAATCATCAGGGAACTGTGAGTTCTAGTTCCATCTTAGGCATGACCGTCAGCTGGGCGATTTTGGACCAATCGCCAGGAGATGGTGAGTTCTAGTCCTGCCTTAGGTCTGAAAGCTGACTGGGTGATTTGGGGCCAGTCCCCCTCCTTTCAGCACAATCCACCTCACAAGGTTGTTGTTTTGGAGGAAACAGCTTGAGTTAGATATCAAATAATAAAGATGGGATAAGGACATATAAATAAATGCAGAAGGATCTAGCATGTGATCTGTGTATTTATTCAGTTTTTGTTCTGAACCTGCTAACTTCCAGGGAAGCCCGCTCAAAAGTTTAAGTCATTGTCCCACTCCGCAAAAAAGCAGCTCTCCTCTAGTAGTGTGATGGACAGAAAGCTGTTTCAACAGCCCGCCAGATAAAATCCACTTAAAATAATCTTGATAAACTGTAGGCTCACCTTCCTGTTCCCCCAGTCTCCTCCAGTCCGGCCTTATGCAGGCCCTATTACCAGGCCAAAAAATAAAACCATTAACTCATCCATCAGATCAGTTGGCATTTGCTCTGCATGCAAGTCTGTAATAACATATTGATTCTTTCTTTGACGGGGGGGGGGGAGAGAGACAGAGAGAGAGGCACAGAGAGAGAAGAGAGAAGGCGGGGAGAGAGGGAGAGAGAGAAAAGCGGAGAGAGAGAGAAAGGCAGAGAGAGAAGCGAGAGAAAGAGAAAAAGAGAGACTCTTTGATGGGGGAGAGAGAGAGAGAGAGAGAGGCGGAGAGAGAGAGAGAGAGAAAGAGATGGAGAGAGAGAGAGGGGGAGAGAGAGAGAAAGAAAGAGAGGCACAGAGAGGGAGAGAGAGAGAAGAGAGAAGGCGGGGAGAGAGAGAGAGAGAGAGAGAGAGGCACAGAGAGCGAAGAGAGAAGGCGGGGGAGAGAGAGAAAAGCGGGGAGAGAGAGAAAGGCAGAGAGAGAAGTGAGAGAAAGAGAGAGAAAGAGAGACTCTTTGATGGGAAGAGAGAGAGAGAGAGAGAAAGGCGGAGAGAGAAAGAGAGATGGGGAGAGAGAGAGAAAGAGAGAGAGGCACAGAGAGAGGCAGAGAGAGAGAAGAGAGAAGGCGGAGAGAGAGAGAGAGAGAGAGAGAGAGAGAGAGAGAGAGAGAGAGAGAGAGAGAGAGACTCTGAGAGAGGGGGAGAGAGAAAGGGAGAGAGAGAAGAGAGAGAAAGAGAGAGAGAAAGAGAGACGGAGAGAGAGGGGGGAGAGAGAGAGAGAGAGAGAGAGAGGACAATTCACTGTAAAAAGAATAAAAGTTTGCAACAGTCTGTTGGAGGGGGCGCCTCGATGTGGGGGGGGCTGCTCCCCTTCCAATTTTGGCAAATCTTGGCGCTGGGAAGCAGAAGGAAGCATCCAGAGGTCTCCGACGTTTTAAACATTCAGTGTGACCATCTGTCAGCGACAAAGTCGCGGAACAGAATGAGCAATTAATGGAGCCCTTTTCAAATGGAAGCCATCGGCTGCGAGGGGCGCCGGCTGCCAGGAGGCACCGGGCCAAAGTGCAGGCAAAGCCGTGTGGCTCTGAGGCGGCAGCGGGGAAGGGGGAGACAGGAGGGCTCTACCTGCACAGGTAGCAAAGGAAAGGTAACCCTCCAACTTTCAAGAGGGAAATACCCACACATATTTTTAAAATAAGCTGAAACAGGGATCGTCGTTCTAAAACCCGTATTCCAGTATTTGAGGGGCTGCCACAAAGAAGAGGAGGGGGTCAAATTATTCTCCAACGCACAAAGGCAGGACAAGAAACAATGGATGGAAACTAATCAAGGAAAGAAGCAACCTGGAATTAAAGAAAAACTTCCTGACA
>NW_015391605.1:6737-10464 GCF_001527695.2 Protobothrops mucrosquamatus | reverse complement strand
GGCAACCTTGGCTCTTTTATGACTGGTGGACTTCAACTCCCAGAATTCCTGAGCCAGCCATGCTGAGGGGAAAGGGAGAGGTTTCCAAGCTGAGCCAGGCTGGCTCAGGAATTCTGGGAGTTGAAGTCCACCAGTCATAAAAGAGCCAAGGTTGCCTACCCCTGGTATAGGGTTTCCTGCTTGAGCAGGGGGTTGGACTAGAAGACCTCCAAAGTCCCTTCCAGTTCTATTCTGATTGACTGACGGACACACTAAAACTCCCTTTTTTATGACCCTGAGGACACACTGGACATTTTTGCTACAATCCTCGCTTTGCTCAAAGTGAGGATTTCAGATATCTCCTTGGGAACGGTATATATATATATATATTTCCTATGGACTTCTCTCTCTTTTTTTTTTTCCTCCAAAGAAGAGACCTGCTCAACGTGAACTGCAAATGTCAAATAGAAGGGGAGCACTGGTTGAACAGAGGAATATTTTATTGATGTACACACAATTCATCTTATTACCCCGTCTCAAAGCCAGTGTCAACCTCCTCTATCCGTGAGGTGAAAAAAAATAAATACATTTTCTGCAACCCATTCAGAGCTCGTAAAGTAACAGATGCTAAATCTCGGCATTAAAGACCCTCTTGAAAAACAAGATTTATTTAGCCCAAGTTTCAAATTAAGGAGGTTTTTCTGCATTCGGAACACTTCAAAAAGGGTCTTTAACTGCTCAAAGGCAAAGTATTACCACCCAATGGAGAGCATGAATGTTTATGCTTGCTGAAGAATGTTTTCTGAAGAAGTTCTCTTTTCTCCATCTAAATCTTTACATTTATATCAAATATGGGCACATCAATCAAAGAGCTCTATTGCAGACGTCCCGGTTGAAGGACTAGGGCTGACGTGATAGCAGGGTCCCGATATCTCAGGGGCTGCCCCAAAGAAAAGGGGGGGTCAACCTATTCTCCAAAGCACCAGAAGGCAGGAGAAGAAGCAATAGATGAAAACTAACCAAGGAGAGAAGCAACCTAGAACTCAGGAGAAATTTCTGGACAGGCAGAACAATTAACCAGTGGAACAGCCTGCCTCTAGAAGCTGTGAGTGCGCCAACACTGGAGGTTTTTAAGAAGAGATTGGACAGCTATTTATTTGGAATGGTATAGGGCAGAGGTCTTCAAGCTTGGCCCTTTTATGACTTGTGGATTTCAACTCCCAGAATTCCTTAGCCAGGCATGCTGGCTAAGGAATTCTGGGAGTTGAAGTCCACAAGTCATCAAAGGGCCAAGTTTGAAGACCCCTGTCTTAAATCTAACAAACAAAATGGAGGCTGGCTGAGGAATTCTGGGAGTTGAAGTCCACAAGTCATAAAAGGGCCAAGCTTGAAGACCCCTGTCTTAAATCTAACAAACAAAATGGAGGCTGGCTGAGGAATTCTGGGAGTTGGAAGTCCTCAAGTCATCAAAGGGCCAAGTTTGAAGACCCCTGTCTTAAATCTAACAAACAAAATGGAGGCTGGCTGAGGAATTCTGGGAGTTGAAGTCCACAAGTCATAAAAGGGCCAAGTTTGAAGACCCCTGGTCTAGGGTTTCTTGCCTGAGCAGGGGATTAGACTAGATGACCTTCAAAGTCCCTTCTAACTCTATTATTGTTATTGTTATTGTAAGAAACTTAACAGCTGTCTTGCCTAGCAATGAAAATTTTGGGCTCAACTGTGGTCATAAGTCAAGAATCACCATTATCATCCTTGCCTTAAGGAAAGATTTGGCAGAGAGAATAAAAAAAAACCCCGTAATTCATTGGGGAATCACTGAATTCAATTACATACAATTTTCAATTGTAAATTCATGTACATTTTACAATACACTGATAGTAAACCAAAGAACGAATCGAGCAGCAATACAAGAGCTCTTATTTATTAATCACATTTTGAAACGAACTCGGTTATATTTTTTTAATAAGGCTCTAACAAGAGGGACCAAAAAGTTTTTTTTGTTGTTTTTTTCCAAACCTAGAAAATGAAGTTTCTATTTTTAAAAAGTGATCGGCGCTTATGCTAATGGCTTTTTAAATTAAATAAACCCCCTCTTCCCCGGGATCAAATGACTAAAGATAAATTTCTTTGACTTTCCTTCGAAATGAGGTTACCTTTTCTTATTTTATTTTTTTTCCTTTCCAAGTGAAAGAAAAGGGAAGACAGAAAAGGTGGGTGGAAAACCAGGAAAAAACAAAACAAAAACACGCAATCTGTAAAAAACAAAACAAAAAAACCCCCAACAGGTTAGAATTACTTTGCACATAGGTCAACGATATCTTTTGGGTGCAATCTCTATTTCGAGAGATAAGATAATTTAATATGTACCACGGTGCTTGCAAACAATGCTTCTCTGAACTGCTGTTTCAGAACAATATGTACTTACAGATAAAGGTGGTGGGGGGAAGCAGAGATATAACACTAATGAAACATTAAAAAAAGGAAACCTCCTTTGTAAATTGAAGAATGAGTTTTGCATGTGTGGGGAAATATCCTTTTAAGGATAAAAATCAGCGACAGGGACCAGCCAAGAGAGCTTGTTTGAAATCAAACTCCAGCCAAGCTAACAGAAAAATAGCTGTAGACACGAGTATTAGGTGCAGATAATTAGCTCAGAAAAGGCATTTGAAAAATGAATATTTTATAACGCATTGGGAATGTCATTCTGGAGAAGAATTAGAGAGCCTAACTGATTGGAAAAGAGAACTGGAGAACTGATCGATCACGTCTCAGTAGAGAACAAACCAAGAAAAAGGGATATATTTATTTAGTGAAAATTTCTTTCAAGCTATAGTCTTCAACTATAGAGTCAAAATCACGTGAAGTGTTAATACCACTTTACAAGGCCTTGGTAAGGCCACACCTGGAATACTGCATCCAGTTTTGGTCACCACGATGTAAAAAAGATGTTGAGACTCTAGACCAGGGGTAGGCAACCTTGGCTCTTTTATGACAATGGACTTCAACTCCCAGAATTCCTGAGCCAACCATGCTGAGGGGAAAGGGAGAGGTTTCCAAGCTGAGCCATGCTGGCTCAGGAATTCTGGGAGTTGAAGTCCACCAGTCATGAAGGGGCCAAGGTTGCCTACCCCTGCTCTAGAAAGAGTGCAGAGAAGAGCAACAAAGGCTGAATGGCGGTGAAGAAAGTGACATGAATTTGTTCTTACTCCGATTCCAAATGAGCGGTTGCCTTCTTCTCACCGGCCAAGATATTTCTCATTTTAAAGTACCTCCTGCAGAAGGAGACCTGAATGCACCTTGTTATTTTTTTTAATTCTCGGGAGAATTTTCTTTCAAACATCGGCAGTAAAATTTCAACTTCTTCGGTTTTGTCACCCTAATTTACAGACGGCTCCTGACTGATTCGCCGTTCTTTATTCTGAGAAAAAGGGAGAACCTGCTTTTCAAAAAGTAAATACAACCGATATACCCAGGTCCTACAACCGTTCTTCATCATAGGTCTTCTGTTGGATTGATCTGTCTGTCTTTGTTTGTCTGTCTGTCTCACCACATCCATCTATCCACCCACTCATCCATTCGTGATCTATCTATCTATCTATCCATCCATCCATCCATCCATCCATCCATCCATCCATCCATCCATCCATCCTCTATTTGTATTTATCCATCCATCATCTATTTGTATCTATCTATCTATCTATCTATCTATCTATCTATCTATCTATCTATCTATCTATCTATCTATCTA
>NW_015391605.1:0-5164 GCF_001527695.2 Protobothrops mucrosquamatus | reverse complement strand
TATTATATTATATTATATTATATTATATTATATTATATTATATTATATTATATTATATTAACAAATTCCTTGTGTCCAATCACATTTGGCCAATAAAGAACATTCTATTCTATTCTGTTCTTCTCCATTCCATTCCATATTTTCTATTCCTTTCCTTTCCATTCCATATTTTCTATTCTATTCTATTCTATTCCATTCCATATTTTCTTTTCTACTCTACTCTACTCTACTCTACTCTACTCTACTCTACTCTACTCTACTCTACTCTACTCCATTCCATTCTATTTCCATTCCATTCTATTCTTATGCTTATCTGCTCCATTTTATTGTTATTCTATTCTATTCCATTCGGTTCCAATCTAGTCTCTACAAAAATGATACTAGGAGGAAGGAGTATTAGGTACGGTCATTCTCTTGAGATTTATAAAAAAAAATAATAAAGGAGGGATATAAACAACATACTAAAAATCTGTACGTTAATTTTCTTCCATCCGTTTGCTCTTTTTTAGTCAACAATTTACCACGCGACAGAAATCCGTTGACGTGCTGAACTTTTCTGCAATTGATGCCTAACTCGCAGCCATTTACTCCCTTTTCCCTATCAAACTCCCCGCTTTGATCTTTGAGGCCTCCTCTTTCCAATCCACACTTCACTGTGGCATCACACAATCGAATACTGGCTGCAAATTGCTTAAATTCTCAGATAAGAAAAACACTTTTTATTCACCTATTTCAATTAGCTCACCATACGCCAGTTGTTGGTCGTTTTTTTTAAGAATTTAGGGATTTTTGCTCTGTGGATGCTGATAAGTAAAACAATTCTGACATTTTCGTAAAGCACCTTAGGCCCAGATTGATGCCAGCCTACGCAAAAAATCAATAAATCGATAAAACAAAGTAACAAGAGGAATCGAGCAGGCATGAATTGGTGGATTAAACTATTCTTAGGCTACCCTGGGAGAAATTTTAAAGACCTTTCTTCGGAGGGCTCGCTACCGTGTTTTATTTATTAAATGAACAATAACTGTGAAATTGGTCCTGAGTTTATTTGTTCTATTTTTGGCCCCGTTTCCCTGGATCTGCCGTGTGCTGAAAATTCTTGGAAGGCTCTAGCAGTGATTCCTAGTTAAACCCCGAACCTAAAATTTTGTGATGAGGGAGAATAATAGGGTAGGGAATAATTACAGAACAGCCAGAGCAGAAATACAGCTAGTGGGTTATTAAAGTATATTAAATATGAATTAAGGATAATTGCCTAAAATTGAAAATTAAGAGCCAAAGGCTCGCCAGAGATCCCAGGACGCTGGCATTTAGCAGCTTAGTGTATTATTGGGTGAGCCGTAATGCAGAAAGCAGTTCTGATGCAGAATTAACAGAATAGAATAGCTGAGTTGGAAGGAACCTTAAAGGTCTTCTAGTCCAACCCCCTGCTCAGGCAGGAGACCCTATAGTATTCTGGACAAATGGCTATCCAATCTCTCGTTAAAAATCTCCAGTGTTGGAGTACCCACAACTTCTGGAGATGTTGTTCCACTGATTAATTCCTCCTTAGTTCCAGGTTGCTTCTCTCCTTGATTAGTTTCCATCCGTTGCTTCTTGTCCTGCCTTCAGGTGTTTTACAATAGAATAGAGCTGGAAGGGACCTTGGAGGTCTTCTAGTCCAGCTCCCTGCTCAAGCTGGAGAACCTAAGTGGAATTATCCTCCAATGGGATTTTCCCATGTATTTTACCAGGAAACATAGATAGGGCAGCCTAGAAAAGTCAGTGCCCTCCTAACCATACCCAAGCACTCCGAGTTTGTTGGTGATGTCCATTTTATTCTATGAGTTCATGGTGACCTAACCCTAACCCTAAGTGGAATTTTCCTCCAATGGGATTTTCCCATGTATTTTATCAGGAAACATAGATAGGGCAGGCTAGAAAAGTCAGTGCCCTCCTAAACATACCCGATGTCCATTTTGCTCTAGTTATTTCCACCACTGTACAAAACAAGCAAGATGGAGAACATCGATGGAAGATTCTGCAATGCAGGTAAAGAAAACAAAATAGGTGGATACTGCCGATGTATAGTGAACAATGAAGTTGGGCAGGTTTCTATCCATAAAGAGAGGCGATTTGGTCCAGTGGTTAAGGCACAAGGCTAGAAACCAGGAGACAGTGAGTTATAGTACCGCCTTAGGCATGAAAGCCAGCTGGGTGACTTTGGGCCAATCACTAGGAGACAGTGAGTTCTAGTCCTACCTTAGCCACAAAAGCTGACTAGGTGACTTTGGGCCAATCACCAGGAGACGCTGAGTTCTAGTCCCACCTTAGCCACAAAAGCTGACTGGGTGACTTTGGGCCAATCACCCGGAGACGGTGAGTTCTAGTCTCGCCTTAGGCATGAATGCTGGCTGGGTGACTTTGGGCTAGTCACTCTCTCTCAGCCCAGCCCACCTCACACGGTTGTCGTTGTGGAGGGAAATAGGAGTATAAGGTAAGTTCGCCACCTTGAATTATTGATAAAAATGATAAAGGTGAGATATAAATATAAAGAAAATAAAGAAAACAAACTTCAGGGGATGTTTGTAGGCCTGCTCAGGAAGAGCGCATATGTTCAGTTGCTAGTTTTTGTAAATGTTCTGAATTTCCCTCTGTCATAAATACGCTTTTATTTCAACAGAAATGCTTAAATTTAAGGGAATGGTATTCCAAGTCCCCCTCAAATGCCGCCCAAGCTTCAAAAAAGCAAAGCAGAACATAATAATAATAATAATAATAATAATAATAATAATAATAATAATAATAATAATAATAATAATAATAATAATAATAATAATAATAAAGTTGGAAGGGACCTTGGAGGCCATCTAGTCCAACCCCCTGCTCAGGCAGGAAACCCTATACCATTTCGGACAAATGGCTGTCCAGTCTCTTCTTAAAAACTTCCAGTGTTGGAGCATTCACCGCTTCTGGAGGCAGGTTGTTCCATTGAGGCATTTGAGACTGCTTCCTTGTATTTTTTTTTCCTCCCCCTCAGTAATTTCGCTAACCTGAGCAATACTAATATGGCCAGAAATCTGTAGGAACGTGTAACCTTTTCTAATGAATTGTCAGGGTCGATAATGCTGACCAATTAATATTTATAATCTTACAGTTAACCTGTCACATGCTGGGTTAACACCGTAGCAATATTTAGCCATTTGATCCCAGATCTCGGAGGCTTCACATCCCAGGATAGAAATAGGAAGCAAACAAAACAAACAACAAATAAATATCTCCCTATTTATCTCCTGGCGATTGGCCCAAAGTCACTCAACCAGCTTTTGTGCCTAACGCGGGAGTAGAACTCACCGTTGCCTGGCGATTGGCCCAAAGTCACCAGCTAGCTTTCATAGCTAAGGCAGGACTAGAACTCACCGTCTCCTGGTCATTGGCCCAAAGTTACCCACCAGGCTTCCAGGACTAAGGCGGGACTCGAACTCATTGCCTCCTGGTGATTTGGTGAAAGTCACCCTGCTAGCTTTCCTGGCTAAGGCAGGACTAGAATTCGCAATCTCCTGGTCATTGGCTCAAAGTGATCCACCTGGCTTTCAGGACTAAGGCGGGACTTGAACTCACCGTCTCCTGGTGATTGGCTCAAAGTCACCCAGTTGGCTTTTATGCCTAAGGCAGGACTAGAACTCACCGTCTCCTGGTGATCGGCCCAAACGTACCCACCTGGCTTTCAGGATTACTAAGGTGGGACTAGAACTCACCATCTCCTGGTGATTGGCTGAAAGTCACCCAGCTGGCTTTTATGCCTAAGGCAGGACTAGAACTCACCGTCTCCTGGTTATTGGCCCAAACACCAGGCTTCCAGGACTAAGGCGGGACTCGAACTCCTACCCAATGTTTTAATCATGACACCAAACTGGCTCTCTGTGTACTGATATAAGAAAGTACATAATATCTAATCATGCAATTCTATCTTTGACAGCTTTCACAAAGCTCTTAACAAAACAAATGATTCCACTAACGCTTATCGTTTACCTGGGGTTTTTTGTTTTGTTTTTGTATTTTTGTTCTGTCGTTGTGCGTTATGTTTCTCATTAATTTTATTGTTTAGTTTATTTTTGGTATTTTCATCCGGCTGTGGATATTCCCTTTTTTTTTTTTAATATTGAACCACCAAGATATCTTGAGACTGCAGTGAGATGTAAATTTATGCAATCAATCAGGAATTTATGTGTAAACCAGGAGCTAGGGGCACTTTAATTATGAATTGCTGTACAGAGGATTATTACACAATATTGAAAGGACAGATCTACCCGGGAACCTGAGCTATCTTTTCCCTCTCATTACACAAATTGACTCTTTTCAACACAGAGAGAGTAATTTCGTTAAATTCCCTTTCACTTATGATTACACGGTTTCGAGACTTTTTCCCTTTTTTTCTATATATTATACATTATACATTGTGTTTGCAGTAATTGTCTTGTTCATTTAGATCACATTGTCTTTCGGTGTTTGAAAAGTCCCGCAATTCGTATCTGTAATTTGTAGGGTTTTTTTTTTTCCTTTCTTTTTTACTCTAATTAAAAATGAAAACAAAACACAAAAAAAGAACTATATGCTTGCGCACGGAACAATACTGCACCAAATGCTTTGAGGGACTTCTAATTATGGCTTATGATATCTACATTCATTTCATTTTCATTAAACTTTCAAGAGATGGGAGATCTGTTTTTTGTTAGGCCACGTTCTTGAAGCATGCGACGGAATTAAGTGGCCGAAATTGATAATCATTTCAGCGTACAGTTTGGAAGATATCCATGACCAGCTTCTGGGAATTTGAGTCTAAAATGCCATCCTGTTTTAATTGAGGAATTCCCAAGTTCCTCAGAGACACAATAAACAGGATATGGCACTATAATCCCACCATAATTCCCTGCTATCAATTACTTTTAGGATTAGGATGCTCTGAAAGTTCTTTTAAAATAGACGTTCGATTTATTCAAAGAATTTATACACGCGGCCACACAAGGAAGCGAATGACTTTTGGACATATTTTACCTAGCTGCCTCAGCCAAAGCGGCTTACATAAAATCTATTTAAAACAACAAATGGGTCCGTTCACAGACTGGTAATCTTACTCAGGCTTGGGATGGGTGAGAATGAGGGTAGGGGCTGGGTGATGCCTATG
>NW_015391604.1:22502-24142 GCF_001527695.2 Protobothrops mucrosquamatus | reverse complement strand
GTGGCAAAGCTGCATGAATGTGACTCTTTGGGTTGTTGGTATATATAACTTTTCCCCCACCCAAGGTAGCCCGTCTATCATGGTGCACACGTGTTTATTTTTCTGGAACCATTCATCTGTTTCCAAACTTTTCCGGAATTCAATTCCGTTTTGGCTGCCCAGCTGTGGTTTTAATTTAACTTGGGCTCTGGTGGTTACTGGCGCTGCCAGTTGTGATTCTACCATCATCGGTTTAGAGTCGGTGGCTTGCATGCTGTTATATTGGGGCATGCGAGTTAGTGCATCTGCCAGGAAGTTCTTTCCCCCCGGCAAATGCTTGAGTGTAAATTGGAACTTGTGAAAATGCTGGGACTAGCGGGCTTGCTTGGGGTTGAGCTTCCTGGGTGTTTTAAGGGTTTCCAAAATTTTGTGGTCTGTCCACACCTGGAAAGGGATTTTGTTGCCTTCAAGGAACTGGTGCCACGTGAGTAATGACCAACGTATCCCGTATGCCTGTTTCTCCCACATGGGCCAACGCTGTTCCGTTTCCGTGAGTTTCTTGGATGTATACACACAGGGTTGCAATACCCCTTCATCGTTTTCTTGTAATAGTACAGCCCCCACTGCCACATCACTTGCATCCGCCTGTATTACGAAGGGCTTATCCATGTCCAGGTGCCTCAGTACTGGTTCGGCAGAAAAAAGTCTCTTTAATCTCTCAAACGCTGCTTGGCACTCCATTATCCATGTTAGTGGCTGGCTAGGTTTTATTGAGGATGCTCCCTTCGTTTTTAGTAAGTTTGTGAGGGGCAGGGCTATCTGGGCAAATGAGGGGATGAATTGGCAGTAAAAGTTTGCGAAGCCCAGGAAACTTTGCAGTTGCTTTCTTGTGCGGGCTGGTGCCCATTCTAATACTGCTCTGACCTTCTCTGGGTCCATTTCAATGCCCTGTGGGGATATGCGATAACCTAGGTAGTCTATCCTTTCCTGGTGGAATTCGCATTTCGAGTGTTTGGCATATAGGTTGGCGGCTCTCAGTTTCTTTAAAACTGCTCTGACTAGGTTGACATGTTCCTCTTTTGATTCAGTGAAGATAAGAATGTCATCTAAGTAAACCAGGACCCCCTTAAATAGGTGCTCCCTTAGAATGTCATTGATTAATTGCATAAATACTGCCGGGGCCCCTTTCCGGGGAGTTTTCTCCCTTCCCTGCTCCGTCGTCTGACATGGTAATTTTTGCAAAGTCCCCCGGCAAGGTTCTCCCTTCCAGGTGGACTAATTCTGCAGGTTCTGTCTAATGTAAGGACCCACCCCACTTTGCATCTTAAGAAGACAGAACTATTGGAATATTTCTTCCAACAGGAATCTTTATTAAGAGAAGATGGTTGCAGACGTTCTAGACAGGCGTTACATTTCCACCCCCTTTTTCCTCACGGCCGGCGGAAGGGAGACTTCAGAGAGGAGTACATGAAAGGTGATGGGCCCTATTGTTATGGTTAATCCTTTTGGTGATATCCACATTCAGTCCCTTTGAAGTTGTAACGAAGGAAGTGAGAGCCATAAAACCCCTTTGCTCATCCCCCTTCCCCTTCGTAGTATGACAGAATCCAGAGAGGGCAGAAATGGGGTTTTCCATAGTCGATAACTAGAGATGAAATATA
>NW_015391604.1:17486-18827 GCF_001527695.2 Protobothrops mucrosquamatus | reverse complement strand
TAATAATAATAATAATAATAATAATAATAATAATAATAATAATAATAATAAAGTTGGAAGGGACCTTGGAGGTCATCGAGTCCAACCCCCTGCCCAGGCAGGAACCCTACACCATTTCAGACAAACGGCTGTCCAGTCTCTTCTTAAAAACTTCCAGTGTTGGAGCATTCACCACTTCTGGAGGCAGGTTGTTCCACTGTTTAATTGTTCTAACTGTCAGGAAGTTTCTCCTTAGTTCTAAGTTGCTTCTCTCCTTGATCAGTTTCCACCCGTTGCTTCTCGTCCTGCCTTCAGGCGCCTTGGAGAATAGCTTGACTCCCTCTTCTTTGTGGCAGCCCCCGAGATATTGGAACACTGCTATCATGTCCCCCCTCATCCTTCTGTTCGTTAAACTAGACATACCCAATTCCAGCAACCGTTCCTTATATGTTTTAGCCTCCAGTTTATTCTCTATTTCCCTTAACATTTGCTATATCATATTTAAGCTAATACATTTCTAATTGTATCAAAGTCAGTTAAAACTTCTTTATCACATTTATCAATACATTTTTTGCTTATACATATCCATATCCTGTTTTTACGTTTTACCTAATCTTTAGTTTTTAATTACAGTACTCCAATTTAACCTTTAATATCCATAGTATTTAAGTTTCGGGTAACCCAAATTTCCTTTGTCTCACTATATAAAAGTTATAATATCTAAAATACATATATTACTTATTTAAACATATTCTTATTTTAATTCACAAACATTTTCTATTTCTTATCCTAGTACATCACCACCTTTTAAGTCTAAGTCCTCAATATTACACCAATTATTCCCTTATTTTTTATTATTTTCCAGCAATTTTTAAATCTAATAATCAAATTTCCCCTCATCTTAAAATCTCCCTTTAGCCCATTAGTTAAGGCTTTAGGATCCTCTGTAATAAATCAAACGACCCCATTTTTTTAAACCTAACTCTACCTTTCTTTTTATGCCAACCAGGCTTCCATACCAATGCTTTTAGATCATCAGATAGATCTCCCTTCATTCATGTACATGTTACTTGAATTAAAGGGGACCATCTAGTTGTCAATTTTCTGGAGGGATTGGCCCATTTATAACCATTAAGCTGTCACCCTAGTGGCTCAGATCCCCGTATTTGCTCTAGTATAGTTGTCTTCAATTCGATCTTGTTTTCTTCTTCCTCAAGTTTCTTCTGGTTTAAGTAGAAAGTCATGTCCAATTTTGTAGTTGTTATTTGATTGTCTAAGTTTTCAATAAGCTATACTTGTTGATCTTCAAAGCCCTCCGTCTTGATATTACTTTCTTCTGTTTCTGTTCTCTTTTGGGTTGTA
>NW_015391604.1:12406-13564 GCF_001527695.2 Protobothrops mucrosquamatus | reverse complement strand
GAGGACGGCGCTTTGGAGGAAGGCAGCACCCTTGCCAGAGAACTAGTCAGCCCCACTAACTAACATGTGAACCCCACGCTAAGAACGGCCCTGCCTAAACTGAGCTCAATCGGACAGGAAAGTTCCAATCTGATGGAAGCTCCTGCAAACTTAGCTCAGTCATTGGGATCACGTAGTTCAGTGGGCTTCGCCCCCCCCCAAGCTATTAATTCAGAACCAGGCAGCACTTGGCTTGCAATCGGTTGCACAAAACAGGTGGATAGGATCACAGCCAACGATAGTAGGACGTTAGAGCCGCCAACTCTGGTCTCCACCCGGGCGGGCGGGCGGTTTTGGGGTTTCACCCGCCCGGGTGGAGACCAGAGTTGGTGGCTCTAATGTCCTACTATCGTTGGCTACAATCCTATCTATCTGCTTTGTCCAACCGATTGCAAGACGCTGGGCAGCACGAACTAAGCAGCGGCAGGAGGGACGCGGGGCCTTGGCTTGTTGCTTATCAAGACTGTGCTCAGTTTGTGCTGCCCAGCGTCTTGTTCCACCTCCCCTCAGGCCCCTTTTTCACCACTGGAAACATGCCACATTAGCTGGCACCGCAGGGGGTGGTCCCAGGTCAACGCTGACAGTCCGGGCCGTGCGCCACCGGTGTCTTTGGTCCTGAGCTGCGAGCCGCAGGAAATATCCAGGCCCAAGTTGTCCGCTGCAAGGACACCCCGGCCACGGCAGCGCCGCCAAACCGCTTTCTATGCTGCTGGCGTCCCCGGGCTGGAGCAATGAAAGCCGATCCAGCTGGTCTTCAGGGTGCGGAACCGGGCCGTGCAGGCCAAGCCTTGCTCACCGGCAACGCTGGAGCTTTCCACGCCGACCGGTAGGTCTTCTGTGCCGTTCCGCTCGGACTGCCGGCTTTTTGCTACAGTGCTGTCTCCCTCCGGAGCTGTCTTTCCCCCCCTCCCGTCTATGTCGAGCCCATGGCGAACAGCGTCCCACAAACCAAAGAAGTTGAAGCAATCAATTCAAACTTCTTTCGTGAGAAGCTTGAATTGATTGGTTCAACTTTTTTGTCCTATTTTTTTTTTGGCACTGCACGTGGCTGGGAGCCGCAGGAGACGGCTGAAAGAGCCGCATGCGGCTCCGGAGCCGCGGGTTGCCGACCCGTGCCCT
>NW_015391604.1:5460-9189 GCF_001527695.2 Protobothrops mucrosquamatus | reverse complement strand
AGAGGACTCACACAGGGGAGAAACCCTTTGATTGTCCTGATTGTTAAAAATGTCTCAATACCAATTCCAGTCTGGTGAGACACCAGACAACTCACACTGGAGAAAAACCCTTTGAATTTCCTGACTGGGAAAAGTTTAGTTAGTAATTCTCACCTTGTGAGACACCAGAGGACTCACACAGGAGAGAAATCCTTTGAATGTCCTGACTGTGGGAAAACTTTCAGTCACAATTCCAGCCTGGTGAGGAACCAGAGGACTCGCAAAGGAGTAAGGACCCACCCCACTTTGCATCTTAAGAAGACAGAACTCTTGGAATATTTCTTCCAACAGGCACCTTTATTAAGAGAAGATGGTTGCAGGCGTTCTAGACAGGACCTGGGGCTGAAGCCCTCCCATTCAAGGTTTTAAGTGGCCCCAAGCAGCCCCCCACCCCACTGTCCTTCCAGCGACAATCCCAGGCGTTACATTTCCACCCCCTTTTTCCTCACGGCCGGCGGAAGGGAGACTTCAGAGAGGAGTACGTGAAAGGTGATGGGCCCTATTGTTATGGTTAGTCCTTTTGGTGATATCCACATTCAGTCCCTTTGAAGTTGTAATGAAGGAAGTGAGAGCCATAAAACCCCTTTGCTCATCCCCCTTCCCCTTCGTAGTATGACAGAATCCAGAGATAGCAGAAATGGGGTTTTCCATAGTCGATAACTAGAGATGAAATATAATTGGATTCTGATGTCCTGCCCCCTTAAAAATAAGATAGATCCACCTGAAAAGAAAACAAAACAGGCATAAAAGTTAGTCTGGCTTGTTAGGATACTCTGTGTGAAACTTTTTTAATAGCTTCGGGGCTCTGACATGACGTTTATGGACCCACTTGTTTTGTGAGGCAGGGAGCTGTTTCCATGCTACTAGGTACTGAGTTGCTCCATGATATCTCCTAGAATCTAGGATTTCCTTTATCTCGAAGTGTTGTTCGCCCTCCACCATGATTGGAGGTGGGGGGGGATTTTTGGCCGTAACGATGACTGATGCTTTTTTTTCAGCAAGCTGCAATGAAAAATTGGGTGTATTTGCCTGAGATTTTTGGGTAATTCTAATTCTACTGTTACTGGGTTTATGATTCTTTTAATTGGAAAAGGCCCTATATATTTTGTTTTTTACAGGGTTGTAGGGACTTTAGGCATTTTGTAGATAAGTACACCATTTCTCCTATAATGAATGGTGTAGGCTCAACCCTTTTTTTATCGGCTTGTGCTTTGTATGGCTGCCTAGCTTCATCTAGTGCTTTTCTAACTATTGGCCAGGTGTTTTGTAATTGTTCCATCCATTCTTTCAGTGATGGGATCGCCGGTTCGTTTGGGGTTAATTCTGGCATGGGGTTGAAACTTTTACCGGTGGCTATTTGAAAAGGAGTGTAACCTGTGCTGGAGTGTTGCATTATTGTAGGCAACTTCTGCGAAAGGGAGTAGGTCCGTCCAATCGGACTGTTGGAAATTAATAAAGCATCTTAAATATTGCTCAAGTACTGAGTTCTAATGTTCCGCTTGTCCATTCGACTGAGGGTGATGGCTAGATGTCAGTCCCTGAGTGGTCCCTAAGAGGGATAAAAATTCCTTCCAAAATTCAGACGTAAATTGCACTCCCCTATCAGAGATGATGCGTTGGGGTGCCCCATGCAATCTGTAAATATGCTGGATGAAAAGTTTTGCTAAGACTTTTGTAGTGGGAAACTTTTGGCAAGAGATAAAGTGCACCTGTTTGGAAAACAAGTCCATGACCGTCCAGACAACAGTATTCCCATTGCTTTCTGGTAATTCCACTATAAAATCCATGGCTATTTCCCTCCAGGGGGCTGAGGGATTTGCCACTTTTTGTAATAGTCCGGGCGATTTCCCTTGTAACCTCTTGGAAGTTGCACACTTTGGGCAGCTGGCCACGTAACTTTCTATGTCCTTTTTTATCGATGACCACCAAAATTGCCGTTTAACTAAGTGTAATGTTTTTAAAAATTCAAAATGCTCTGCTGATTTTATGTCGTGGCAAAGCTGCATGAATGTGACTCTTTGGGTTGTTGGTATATATAACTTTTCCCCCACCCAAGGTACCCCGTCTATCATGGTGCACACGTGTTTATTTTTCTGGAACCATTCATCTGTTTCCAAACTTTTCCGGAATTCAATTCCGGTTTGGCTGCCCAGCTGTGGTTTTAATTTAACTTGGGCTCTGGTGGTTACTGGCGCTGCCAGTTGTGATTCTACCATCATCGGTTTAGAGTCGATAGCTTGCGTCCTGTTATATTGGGGAATGCGAGTTAGTGCATCTGCCAGGAAGTGCTTTCCCCCTGGCAAATGCTTGAGCATAAATTGGAACTTGTGAAAATGCTGGGATCAGCGGGCTTGCTTGGGGTTGAGCTTCCTGGGTGTTTTCAGGGCTTCCAAATTTTTGTGGTCTGTCCACACCTGGAAAGGGATTTTGTTGCCTTCAAGGAACTGGTGCCACGTGAGTAATGACCAACGTATCCCGTATGCCTCTTCCACACGGGCCAACGCTGTTCCGTTTCCGTGAGTTTCTTGGATGTATACACACAGGGTTGCAATACCCCTTCATCGTTTTATTGTAACAGTACAGCCCCCACTGCCACATCACTTGCATCCGCCTGTATTACGAAGGGCTTATCCATGTCCGGGTGCCTCAGTACTGGTTCGGCAGAAAAAAGTCTCTTTAATCTCTCAAACGCTGCTTGGCACTCCATTATCCATGTTAGTGGCTGGCTAGGTTTTATTGAGGATGCTCCCTTCGTTTTTAGTAAGTTCATGAAGGGCAGGGCTATCTGGGCAAATGAGGGGATGAATTGGCGGTAAAAGTTTGCGAAGCCCAGGAAACTTTGCAGTTTCTTTCTTGTGCGGGGTGGTGCCCATTCTAATACTGCTCTGACCTTCTCTGGGTCCATTTCAATGCCCTGTGGGGATATGCGATAACCTAGGTAGTCTATCCTTTCCTGGTGGAATTCGCATTTCGAGAGTTTGGCATATAGGTGGGCGGCTCTCAGTTTCTTTAAAACTGCTCTGACTAGGTTGACATGTTCCTCTTTTGATTCGGTGAAGATAAGAATGTCGTCTAAGTAAACCAGGACCCCCTTAAATAGGTGCTCCCTTAGAACATCATTGATTAATTGCATAAATACTGCGGGGGCCCTTTCCGGGGAGTTTTCTCCCTTCCCTGCTCTGTCGTCTGACACAGTAATTTTTGCAAAGTCCCCCGGCAAGGTTCTCCCTTCCAGGTGGGCTAATTCTGCAGGTCCTGTCTAATGTAAGGACCCACCCCACTTTGCATCTTAAGAAGACAGAACTCTTGGAATATTTCTTCCAACAGGGATCTTTATTAAGAGAAGATGGTTGCAGGTGTTCTAGACAGGACCTGGGGCCCAAGCCCTCCCATTCAAGGTTTTAAGTGGTTCCAAGCAGCCCCCCCACCCCACCGTACTTCCAGCGACAATCCCAGGCGTTATATTTCCACCCCCTTTTTCCTCACGGCCGGCGGAAGGGAGACTTCAGAGAGGAGTACATGAAAGGTGATGGGCCCTATTGTTATGGTTAGTCCTTTTGGTGATATCCACATTCAGTCCCTTTGAAGTTGTAACGAAGGAAGTGAGAGCCATAAAACCCCTTTGCTCATCCCCCTTCCCCTTCGTAGTATGACAGAATCCAGAGAGGGCAGAAATGGGGTTTTCCATAG
>NW_015391604.1:0-2162 GCF_001527695.2 Protobothrops mucrosquamatus | reverse complement strand
GGATTATAAGTGGCCATCGGGCTATTTGGTGGATTATAATTAGCCTTCGGGCTTTTTGGTGGATTACAAATAAATACAATAATTAGAAGATGAGTTCTTCAAATTTAGCCAAAGGGGTGAGGAAGGGTTCCTCAGCCCCCGCTTCTACTTCGGTGAGTCCAGCTATTCAGAAATCAATTACCACTTTTCTACAACAAGATCCTCAATTGACTGACACTCAAGCAATTCTCCAGGCAATTTCTGCTCAATCTAAAAATATCGATGACTTGAAAAAGTTTTGGAAAAACTCATGAAGACTTGAAAATCGACCTTCTTAAAATGAATCAAAAAATGGAAAATTTTCAACAGGCGATGCTAGACACTCAAAATAGAATGCAAAAAATAGAAGATAAGGTGGTGGTGGTTGATCAGAAAATTGAAGCGTTACAAGAGGAAAATCAGAGATTGGCGCAAGCGAATGTGGGATTAGAGGACAGCTTGGCTGTGATGGAGAAGGATAATGCTTCACACTTTCTAAGATTTCAAAATATTGTAGAAGATAAAGATGATAACTTGTTGGAGTTGATGAGTGAATTATTAGCGGAATTGCTTGGAATGGAAAAGGAGCTAATGAAAAGAGAAATAGAGTTCCCAGGGAGGTTCATGTAAGATTTCTTAAAAGATCTATACGGGATGAGATATTGAGAGGAACAAGAGATCAACCACTGAAATACAAAGATAAAGAACTTGTAGTTCTTAAACAGATTCCAAGAAGGATAAGAGAAGCCCGAAGAGAATACCAATTTTTAACAAGGAAACTCTTTAATAGGGGAGTGAACTTTAGATGGCTGGTCCCAGAGGGATTATTGATCTTCTGGGACTCGAAAAGATATAGAATAGATACTCCATCTCAAGCTGAGGAATTTTTTAACAACCACAGAGCCTTTTTAGAAAAAGGCGATGCCGAATCCAAGAAAACAGAAGAGACGATGGGTGCAGGAGCACCAAATCAATCGGAGGAGGGAGAATCAAAAAAGACGCAAACAAAGGAAGATGTAAGACCGAGAGATCAGAGACAGATCACTTCTCCTAGAAGATTGAGATCTAGATATAATTGAAACTATGGAAGAGATTGGAATTTTTTCAATAAACATAAATGGTCTTAACTCTCCATCAAAAAGGAGCAAAATATTTAATAGACTACAAAAGTTGAAAATGGACATAATCTGTCTTCAGGAGACACATATCAAAAGACAGCATTCAAAAATTTTAGAACAACCAAAAATAGGTAAACTTTATTTTTCTTTAGCACAGCAAAAGAAAAGAGCAATAGCATTTTATATAAAAGAAAAGATGAATCCAAAACAAATTTATCTTGACGAAGAAGGGAGAACACTAATGAAAATTACATGGGATCAAAAACAAATTTTGATGGTCGCAATATATGCTCCCAATGAGAAACATGATCAGTTCTTTCAGCAATTATATGATAAATTAGTGGAGTTAAATTATCAAAATCTTTGTATACTTGGTGACTTTAATGTAATAGTTGACGCAATACAGGATTATAAAAGCTATAAACAAGGGAAAAGGGGGGGAAATACCCTACCTAAGTCTTTTTTAAAGATGAAAGATGAATTGTGTATATAAGACATATGGAGAGAAATGAATCCAGAGAAAAGACAATATACATTTTATTCAAATAGGCATAAATCCTGGTCAAGAATTGACATGATATGGACTTCATATGATTGAAAGACCATGATACGAGAGGTGGAAATTGAACCCAATGTTTGGGCTGATCATAATCCAATTAAAATGACTTTGAAAGGAACTAGGAAAAAATTAAGATGGTCATTGAATAAATCAATATTAAAAAAAAGAATTTTTACAATTGGCAATGAAAGAAATGGAAATCTTTTTTCAAATAAATAAAAAAGAAGAAACTTTGATTCAAAATCTTTGGGACACTGCGAAAGCGTATTTTTAGAGGCTTGGCTATAACTTACCTTGCTAAAAAGAATAAAGAAAAGAGACAGACACAACTTAATTTGAAAGGACAATTTAGGAATTTAGAACTTGAGTTACAAAATGATCCACAAAAGAAGAAGCTTAAGACACAAATGGAATTAATAAAACACACACTAAATCTATTGGAGATGGAAACAAGGGCACAACAGATA
>NW_015391603.1:40435-43441 GCF_001527695.2 Protobothrops mucrosquamatus | reverse complement strand
GCAGGACTGGCCTAAGGGTTATCTTAATTTGGTTTTAAAATAATTTTAATAAGAAAAGGCCAATAATTAATATTCTATTTTAATTACATTTTAAATTTAGTATTTTGTATCATGTACCTGTTTTAAATGGCTGTAAGCCGCCCTGAGTCCGTTGGGAGAAGGGCGGGGTAGAAATTTGAATAATAAATAAATAAATAAACGGGAAAAAATGCTTCAGAAGATTTTGCATGTTACGAATCTGACATACACGTATTCTTAGACATAATCTAGAAATGGGGGTGGAGGCGTTTTAAAACCACTTTTTGAAGCTCAAAGCTTTCAGCAAATACAGTATTAGATGTCATCCTATCGGTGGGAATGAGCCATTTAGGACAGTTCACAAGAACTCCAGAGACTACAGATAAATATGAGAAGAGGAGGAGGAGGAGGAGGAGGAGAAGGAGGAGAAGAAGAAGAAGAAGAAGAAGAAGAAGAAGAAGAAGAAGAAGAAGAAGAAGAAGAAGAAGAAGAAGAAGAAGAAGAAGAAGAAGAAGAACTTTTAGCAAATATCAAAATTCAAGAGCAAGCCTTATATATAGAAAAAAATGTTCAACTCTCATGAGATGAGGGTTTTTTTGGACTCTCCTTTTGAAGGAACTGATCTATTCCCATCTGTCCTGCATTTGTCTAACAGTCTGTTTCACTATAATATTTTTGTCACAAATGCTTTTCTTCTACTATCGTCCACTCTGCAAGAAATTTCTGTAGAAGTTTAGTGATCTAAATCTAAATATCATTTCAGATCTTTAGGCTATTGTAAAACCAACGGTTCAGTTTTGTATAATGTGATCTACTGCCATTTGGATGTCTGTCTCACGTACCAGACCATCAAGTCTGGAATTATTGTAAAAAATGACATGAACATAACCATCCTGGACAATTTCTAAATGAAAAAGTCCATTTTGGGTCATAATGTTTTTTTTCTGTACTATGATTGGTCCAAAAAAAGGAGCAGGCTTTTGTGGCAATCATTTTTAATATCTTTCAAAAACCAGTACAGACGGCAGATGTTATGATTTAAATATTTTATTCCATTGGTCGAAAGCTACAGCTCAGGATAGTTTTTAAAAAAACAATTGTTATAATTACTGAGCAGCAAGTCATAAAGCATATCTTTAAGTTATCTGATTCTGACTACTCTCCTTTCTTGGCTAAATCACAGAGTTCTAACATTTTATATACAGAAAAGCCATAGTTCTCCAGAATGCCAAGTTTAGCAGAATTTGAATGCAGCGGACAAATTTTTCTTCGGCTTCTACTCCAACAAAGTTTGTCACTTCCAAAGCAAACTCCACTACTAATATTCCTTGCTTCAATTAATTTAACTCCACAGAAGAATGTTAGTTGCATTCATGGAGACCCTTTTCCCTTAAAAGTAGTGTTAAACAGAGGGTATGAGGGTATGTTGCATCTATTGGCATATTTCTTAATTGTTCTCATATGCTTTTCAGGTAGTCTTTGACTTACAACAGCTTGTTTAGTGACCGTTCGAAGTTACAAGAATGTTAAAAAAAGTTTACTTATGACTGTTTTTCATACGACTCTTGCAGCATCACAATGGTCATGTGATCAAAATTCAGATGCTTGGCAATTGGTTCATATTTATGACGGTTGCAGTGTCCCAGGGTCATGTGGTCATATTTTAGAATAGAATAGAATAGAGCTGGAAGGGACCTTGGAGGTCTTCTAGTCCACGAGTCATAAAAGAGCCAAGGTTGCCTACCCCTGGTCCTGACAGATATATTGTCCCTCCCCCCACTCCAAAGAAGTGCAAAGAAGAAACTGGAAAATGAAAAATTACATTCTCTCCTTTATTTGGAACACAGTTTTATGAATGGATGGATGGATGGATGAATGAATGACTTTATTGCAGCCATGGACCTTAGCATAACAAAATGAAGCTCTAAAAAACCTAGATTGCTCACCACTACTAATTATCCATCAGTGGATGGCGTTTACACAATGGAACATTTAAGGAAAGAAAATGATCCTTAAATAGATAAATAAACAAAGCACCTGAGAGTACCTTGGAAATGTAAATAAAAATGGGGTGACAATAAGGCAGATATCCTGCAAGAGCTGAGAATAAAGAGTATTTCTGCCATTTCCTGAGTTTGAGATATGCAGGAGACTAAAGCAATGTGTTGTAATACAATTCCCCTCTTCCTTAGACAACGTGGCTCTTGGCTGGGAATTCTAGGTAGTTTAGTCCAGCGCATCTAAATGATATCCAGTTAAGTGATGCTATATTCTTGACTGTTTACAATTAATTTTGCAATCACCATTTCAAATAAAGTTGTATGCATACATCTTGATATGCTTTGGCTATGAATGTCCATGTGTTTATTTATTGATTGATTGATATTCCACCTTTGTTATTTTTTTATAAATAACTCAAGGCGGCAAATATATCTAATACTCCTTCTTCCTATTTTACTCACAACGGCAACCCTGTGAGGTGGGTTGGGCAGACAGAAAGGGACTGGTCCAAAGTCACCCAGCCAGCTTTCATGCCTTGGGGACAAGAACGGTCTCCTGGTGATTGGCCCAAAGTCACCCAGCCAACTTTCATACTTAAGGCAGGACTAGAACTCACCGTCTTCTGACTTCTAATCTGGTCCTTCATCAATAAACCAAACTGGCTCTCTTCTTGCATGTTGTTGAATATGTGCCTAAAATCAGGGGTAGGCAACCTTGGCTCTTTTATGACTCGTGGACTTCAACTCCCAGAATTCCTGAGCCAGCTATGCTGAGTTGAAGTCCACGAGTCATAAAAGAGCCACGGTTGCCTACCCTTGGCCTAAATGCTAAGAATACCCACCTAGGGTAACTTTTGCATGGTGATGCTTAGGAATATTTGGCCAGCACATATCACCTAAGCTCCAAGATCTAAATTTTTAGTTTTAATTATAAACAAATGCTGAGATTCTGAAAAATCCGTATTTTTCTAATATGAATTCCTTCTTT
>NW_015391603.1:22958-36723 GCF_001527695.2 Protobothrops mucrosquamatus | reverse complement strand
GAGATTGGACAGTTGTTTGTCTGAAATGGTACAGGGTCTTCTGCAACAGGGGGTTGGACTAGAAGACCTTCAAGGTCCCTTCCAACTCTGTTATTCTGAACATCTGTAAGTCACCTAGAGTCGCCTCTGGAGAAATGGGCAACATTCAAGTTTAATAGACATATTAATGAAATCCTTTAAATCCTATAAATCCCTGTTCAACCTTTGATCCATATATTTTGTCCTATATTCCTGCCTGCATTGGTTGAACAAGAATTGGAAAAATTGGAATTGGCGGATTCCACGATGGCTTTGTTAGATCAGAGTAGCCCTTTCTAATCTTACATTCTCCAGATGTGTTAGGATTAGAGCTCCCATTAATTCCCAGCTACTCCAGTCAGGAGAAGAATGAGTTGGACCTCTGGGAAAGAACAACAGATCTACAATCCAAAATCCCATATCTGTTGAGGTCTGAAGATACTTACTTTTGTTGAAGAGGCAAAATATTTTTTCAATTAATTGCTGTTTCCTTGAACTGAGTCAATTTTTTTGTGCAGTCAATAGATGGGATTTTGTACTGTCTCCCACGCACCCAGATCTTAAATCATTGTACCAGGCACGATCAATATATTAAAATAATATTAAAATGAATTCATTAAGGAAAAAGGATGGAAATATCCAACTAATTAAATAAATTAATCTAGAGAATTCATGCAGTATTCATGCAAAGTTGGCCTGGGTAAAACGGTAGATCGTTAAAAAGTGCCTAAAATAGGGAAATATTAGAGATTCTGGGAATTTTCAGGGAAAGGCCATTCTAGAACACAATCTGTGCCACTAGCAAGACGCTCCTGTGATCAAGCACAACATGGCATCCTTGTCAATCTCAGCATCTCCTCTGATAACAGTGATCAAATAGATCTATCATTTTATTAGGGCGACCGGATTTGGGATGCCAAGATCCAGGCAGCCCAAAAGCGTGAGTCTGGTGACATGGCTATCTGGAATTTGAGAGAAGAATTGTTCCAGTGCCTTTTCCTTTAACATGATTTAAGCAATGCTTTTGAGCATGTACATTTGACCTGTGTAAAGTGTGTGTGCTGTTGAAGAAATCACAAGACATGGCCATATATTTAAGGCACAACACAAATGATCAGTTGAAACTCAACATTAAGAAAACCAAGATCATGGCATCCGGCCCTCTCAATTCCTGGCAAATAGATGGGGAAGAAATGGAGGTAGTGACAGATTTTATCTTCCTGGGCTCCAAGATCACCACAGATGGGGACTGCAGCCAAGAAATTAAAAGATGCTTCCTCCTGGGGAGGAAAGCTATGGCAAATCTAGACTGCATACTAAAAAGCAGAGACATCACCCTGCCAACAAAAGTGCGTATAGTCAAGGCCATGCTTTCTCCAGTTGCAATGTATGGCTGTGAAAGTTGAACCATAAGAAAGGCTGAGCGCAAAAGAACTGAGGCCTTTGAACTATGGTGCTGGAGAAGACTCCTGCGAGTCCCCTGGACTGCAAGGTAATCAAACCAGTCAGTCCTAGAGGAGATCAATCCTGACTGTTCTTTAGAAGGCCAGATCCTGAGGTTGAAACTCAAGTACTTTGGCCACCTAATGAGAAGGAAGGACTCACTGGAGAAGGGCCTAATGCTGGGAAAGATTGAGGGCAATAGAAGAAGGGGACGACAGAGAATGAGGTGGCTGGATGGAGTCACTGAAGCAGTAGGCGTGAACTTAAATGGACTCCAGAAGATGGTAGAGGACAGGAAGACCTGGTCCTGGAGGAACGTTGTCCATGGGGTCGCGATGGGTTGGACACGACTTCGCAACTAACAACAACAACACAAATGATCAGAGAACGAGGTTTTGAAACAGGCTATGATTGCTAGAGCACAACAATGCACTTACTGTTTTTGTTCCTGTGTGCACTTGTCCCTCATGTTCCATTGACTTCCAGTTAGCTTCATCTGCTCCCCCAAAAATCTGGAATGATGCAGCTCCTGTTTGTTTTACTGAATGACACCCTTTTCCTTGGTATCCAGGGTATAATCTTGATCTCCTACCAAATTTCTGCAAAGAACAAGTACAGGAGGGACAGAATGACCTTCTTCTACTAGTTTGCTGCATGTTTATATCAACTGACCTTCAGTGGAAGCCTGGAGTTCTGCTTTCTTCTCCTGCTAACTGCTCGTTCATCTGATTACTGATGACAGCAAGTTGGTCCAGTCAAAGTGGGTTGCTAATGTTTTAGTTTTAGAATACAGAATAACAGAATTGGAAGGGATCTTGGAGGTCTTCTAGTCCAACCCCTATGTCCAATCAGGAGACCCTATACCAGGGGTAGGCAACCTTGGCTCTTTTATGACTTGTGGACTTCAACTCCCAGAATTCCTGAGCCAGCCATGCTGAGGGGAAAGGGAGAGGTTTCCAAGCTGAGCCATGCTGGCTCAGGAATTCTGGGAGTTGAAGTCCACGAGCCAAGGTTGCCTACCCCTGGCCTATACCATTCCCGACAAATGGCTGTCCAATCTCTTCTTAAAAACCTCCAGTGATGGAGCACCTATCTCTTTTAAGGAGCCATGTTTGTTACGGTGGCTTTCTCTTTCCTTTTTTTCTTTCTGCCTAGACTCTTGGGCTCTGAAAAAGCTTCCTATTTTTTGAATCCACCTACCACAGAGAAACCAATTAGCCCACGAGTGAGGTGCCTGCTGGCGGCTGGTATCGGTAAGACATTTCCCGTTTTAGAGAGAACCTTCTTTGCTATTCTCTTTCATTCCTTTTGGGGTATAATAAAATGGAAGCAAAAGATCACCGATTACAGCTATTCCTCGACTTACAAGCCGTTCGTTTAACAATCGCTCAAAGTTACGACAGACTTGAGAAAAGCGACTTACGGTCAGGCCCCGCCCTTAAGGGCTGTCGCGGGATCCCTGAAGTCATGTGATCAAACGTCAGGCAATTGGCAACCGACGTGCATTTATGGTGGTTGCTGTGTCACAGGGTCACATGATCAAGCAAAGTAAATAGGGGAAGTGAGATTCGCTTAACAACCACCTCTGGGTAACGACTGAGGTGTTTTGCTTAATAACCCTGGCAAGAAGGTTGTAAAATTGGGTACGGCTCAGTGACTCCATTGCTTAGCAATGGAAGTTCCAGTCTCAACTGTAGTCATAAGTGGAGGACTATATGCAGGGCTTTTTTTCAGCCGGAACGCGGCGGAACGGCGTTCCGGCACCTTTTTCCGGGCCGGCCGCACCGGAAATAGCCCCTCCCACACCGGAAATAGCCCCTCCCAAATTTTACTTGCATTCCTGTTCTCTAAAGGGGCGGTCCTAGGGTTTGATGAGGGCGTGGCCAGGTTTGAGTTCCGCCACCTTTTCTCCGAGAAAAAAAGCCCTGACTATATGTAATCCGCTTGGAGTACAAGGCCACGATCTTGTTCGTGTGGTACTCGGTGAACTTTGGGAAGTGTCGGATTAGAGGAAACCTGCAGTTCATGGCAATAAATCTTCTGCTTTATCCTTCTCTTGACAGGCTATGCGAACTAATCTTAATATAGAAATGTAATAATAGGTTGGCTTTTTTCCTAATATTATGCAATTAAAGAGATAAAAGGGAGCACGCCACTGCCTGCAGTACTTTAACCTGCCTTGGTCCTGAGTCTTTGGCAGGCAGGAGAGTGTTTTGCCCTCTGGGCAAAAGTTCCAGCTTCATCTATCAGGTGTGCTTTCCCTTTTGGAGAACTTTCCAGCTCCCTCAGGGCTCTGTTCTTCCTTGCAGGACTTTTCTTTACTTAAAACTGTCTGTAAGGTGGAGGCCGTGATGTCCTTTTTCTTCTGGAGCCCAATAAGAATGGAAATGTAACCAGGCCTCAAAAGAACAATCTCTCCTGGTCTGTGTAGCACCACCTCCTTCACCTTGGGTGCTGCCCTGGCCTAGAATCCCAGTAGTTGTAGTCTATCAGATCTGGGAGTACTACAAGGAGTACTCAACTTACAACAGTTCGTTTAGTGACCATTCAAGGTTACAATGGCATTGAAAAAAGTGACCTGTGACCGTTTTTTCACACTTACGACCGTTGCAGCATCCCCGTGGTCACGGGATCAAAATTCAGACGCTTGGCAACTGAGTCATATTTATGACGGTTGCAGTGGGTCCCGGGGTCACGTGATCCCCTTTTGCGACCTTCTGACAAGCAAAGTCAACGGGGAAGCCAGATTCGCTTAACAACGGTGTCACTAGGTTAACAACTGCCCTGATTCACTTAACAACTATGGCAAGAAAGATTGCAAAAGGGGGCAAACTTAACCCTTGTCCTGCTTAGCAACAGAAACTTTGGGCTCAATTGTGGCCGTGAGTCGAGAACTACCCATATTGAAGAGTGCTTGCTGGAAATGGTAGGCATGCAGCAAGGGGCAGTTTGCTCAAAGCTTTGTGTAGAAAAGGCGAGACGGTCCCTGCTTTTTTTTCCCTAAGGAATCTAACCACCTTTCAGCACTGTAGCAAGTGTAACGCTGCCATGTCTCATCTGTTGGAATGCAAAATATCATTTTCTTTGCCCCACAGATATGGGGGCTGAGGAGGTGTGGAGGGCCCTTCATGAAGAACCCAAGTGCCGATACGAGATTACAGCAAGTTCGAAAGGCCGTTCGCTCTCTGAGCAGGTGAGATGGGTGCTTGTGATGAGAAAACCAGGCCTAGACATAGGTAGTCCTCCACTTACGATCTAAGTGAATCATGCAGTCATTAAATGAAGCCAGCTTCCCCCCCACCCCACTCTTGACTTTGCTTGTTGGAAACTGGCTGGGAAGGTCACAAATGATGATCACGTGATCCTGGGCTGCTGCAATTGTTGTAGATACTTGCTAATTGCCAAGCACCTGAATTTTGATCACATGATTGTGGGGATGCTGCAACAGTTGTTAAATGCGAGGGCTGGTCATAAAGTCATTTTTTTAATGCCTTGTAACATCATTAAGCGGATGGTCGAGGACTATCTATAATCTTTTCATTGCCAAGGATGTATTTATAATAAGTCAGGCTTCTCCTGAACAGAGACTTCCTGCTGCTTGAAATGTGTCATTCTGTCCTGACGGGAATAATGAATTTGTATGTAATAGAAGTGGCCGCCTGGAGTCCAGTTGTTTTTAGTCCAGATGTACAGAAGCCCTAAGACAGAGGTCCCCAACCTTTTGGGCACCAGGGACCGGTTACGTGGAGAGAGGTTTTTCCGCAGACCGGAGGGTGCGTGGTTTTGTGTACTGCCTGGATCCTGCAAATGGGGCTTTGCTTGTTTGTGCAGACCAGTTGCTAGCATGCCGCAGCCCGGTACCGGTCCATGGACCGGGGGTTGTGGACCCCTGCCGTAAGGGTACCTCAACCATAGTAAAGTGAAAGTCTTGCTCACAATTTCACATAAAGAAAAGGCAGTGTGTGGATAAGTATGGGAAACTAATGGCATATTAGCCCAGAGTTGCTGTATTAGTCAGATGGGCAGCATAGAAATTTAATAAATAATAATAATAATGATAAAGTTGGAAGGCACCTTGGAGGTCATCTAGTCCAACCCCCTGCTCAGGCAGGAAACCCTATACCATTTCAGACAAATGGCTGTCCAGTTTCTTCTTAAAAACTTCCAGTTTATACTTGAAGTTAAATATGTTTTACCTGTTAATGTTCTGGCTAACTACTTAAAAGCCAACATTATGGGATCCGTATATTTTTGCAGAATGCCCTATGGAAGCCATTCCCCAACAGAAAATTGTCCATTCCAGAAGTCACATTCTTAAACAACCAAATTATTTCAGTCAGAACAGTGGTCCCCAACCTTTCT
Organism: Protobothrops mucrosquamatus; assembly: GCF_001527695.2. Classification (NCBI taxonomy): domain Eukaryota; kingdom Metazoa; phylum Chordata; class Lepidosauria; order Squamata; family Viperidae; genus Protobothrops; species Protobothrops mucrosquamatus. The sequence goes on along the minus strand of NW_015391603.1, from coordinate 30,900 downwards.
GGCTCCACACACTGGCAGCGGCAATGGCAGCAAGTGGCGGTGGTGGGGATGGTTTCACACACGCAACCTTATCCCACGCAACCTTGTCCTAGGTACAAATGGAGCTATGTGCACTTGCCCACCTCTTGCGCAGAAAAAGATCCCAACAGGCCATGGACCAATATCAGTTTGTGGACCAGGGGTTGGGGACCCCTGTGTTAGAAAGGAGTATGATAACTCAATTTAAGTTTCATTTTTTCATTCTGGTGAAAAACCACTCCCGTCCGTTTTATGGCTCTGCTTTTGCTTGCGGAGGTTTTTCATCTTCAGACTCAGATAAAAACAAAATTACAACTCTGGACTGTGGTCACTTAGTGGGGCACTATAATTCACACTATCCCCAGCTAATATAGCCATTGTAATTAATAATTTCTAAAAGCTCCAAACTGGAGATATAGGATTAGTCTATGAGCAGCTTTTGGTACAACTACGGCTGGAATCTGTCACAGATATCCAGAAAAATAGCTGAATTAGCCTGTGTCTATAACAAGAAACAAGTTTATCAGTGGCACTTAGAATCATATATTTACTTGGCATAATAAATGCGGAAGGTCTGGAGTTTTCAGCTGGCAAGAGGGAAAAAAAAGCAATGACAATATCAGCACTAACAGAGTCCCTGTTTATACCTTCCTGACTTTGCTATGTCAATTAATACCTGTGGTTGAAGAGAAAGATACCATTGTTTAAATCCAAACTGAAGTGAATTGTATGTATTGTCAGGAAGTCTGATTCTCTTCCTTTAAGCTGAAGTGAGGACAATGCTTCCCTTGTCCACCATAAGCGATAACTGCCATAGCAAAGCCAGAAGGGCGGTATCTCCACCAACTGTTAATATTGCAAATCTCCCTCTAATGAATCCAGGTTAAATGTCCTGCTTAATACAGGTAGTCCTCGACTTACAAACCCCAATTGAGCCCAACATTTCTGTTGCTAAGCGAAACAGTTGGTAAGTGAGTTTTGCCCCATTTTATGACTTTTCTTCCCACATTTGTTAAGTTTGTAAGAAGGTTGTAAAGTGAATCTGGCATTCCCCACTGACTTTCTTGTCAGGAGCTCACAAAAGGTGATCACATGACCCTGGGACATTGTAATCGTCATAAATATGAGTTGGTTGCCAAGCATCTGAATTTTGATCACCTGACCACAGGGATGCTTAAGTAATAGTCGTAGGTATGAATAACGGTCATAAGTCACTTTTTTCAGTGCTGTTGTAAGTCTGAACAGTCACTAAATGAACTGTTGTAAGTCAAGGACTAGCCCATGAAGTGGAACTATAGTTATGCCTCTAGTTAACCCCTGGGCTATGCAAACCAGGTTTCTTTGTCCTTATGATATCACAAGATATTAACTCAGATCTGGACTGTTAATGCCTGACTCTCTGCTTTGGTCCCAGTTGCCAAAAAGTCGATTCAGTTTCTGCTATTTTCAGGTAGAGAACATATTAAAACTGAAGCCCTAAAAAAAGCCCTAAGAAAAACAAGAGAAAAAGAAAACCCTGGCCTCTATTTATCTGTATAATATATCTTTTTAAATTTGTTTGTTTGTCCAATTTGTATAGACACCCATATATGACTCTGGATGGCTCACAACAGTTAAAACAACAGCAAGAACAATAAGAAATAGAAAAGAACCATACAACTATACTACAATCATTATTAAAATACTCAAGAGTTGTTTTGAAATGAGATTGGTGGCAAATAAATTTAATAAATAAAAGAAAACCCAATTAGGCATAAAATATAATTCTAATCAGTTGCTAAGTACAATCAATGCATCAGATTTTATGGGTGAAGAGGAGGTAGAGCTGGGGGGTAGAGTCACCAGCTTAGAGTTGTTACGTTTGCACAAAGGGTCTAAGTCAGTGGTTCTCAACCTTTTTAATGCCGCGACCCCAACCGGTCGTAAGTCGAGGACTAAACCGGTCGTAAGTCGAGGACTAAACCGGTCGTAAGTCGAGGACTAAACCGGTCGTAAGTCGAGGACTACCCAACCGGTCGTAAGTCGAGGACTTTCCCTGCCCGGGAGCACCGCGCATGCGTGGTTCCGCCCCCTGTGCCGGCTGAGGCATAGCTGGCAAGCGGCAGAGACGGAGCAGGCTGACCACCAGCTGGCCCAGCCCAAGGGAGGTAAGGCATCCACCGGAATGGGGAAATGGAGGACAAAAAAATGGCGGACAAAAAAAATGGCGGACAGCCTTGCTTGGCGACCCCCATGAAATGGTCGATCGACCCCAAATGGGGTCCCGACCCACAGGTTGAGAACCACTGGTCTAAGTCCAATCCTTCTTGGATTTCATTGACCCTTAGCTGGTACCAACTTAGTATTGAACTTTTGTTGACTAGATTCTTGTGCATAGGCTTGATCAATAAATCTTCTGAACTGAACTGATTCTTTGCACATGACAGATTTAGTGCAGCCATCCCAAGTGTGGTAACACATTTATTTGTCTGGTTTGTTTATATCCCACCTTTTTATTTTTATGAATAACTCAAGGTGGCAAACCCCCTCCTATTTTCCCCACAACAAAAGATAAGTTGTCATGCCTCTCAAACGCATATAGTTTGTGAATTTTGTTGCTCTTGTCGTTCTTTAACGTATATTGAGCTCCACCTGTTGGCCAAACACAAATCTTTCATTGTTTGGTGTTTGACCCTACAGAGCACCCATCTCCCTCATTATGCAAAAAAGGTGTATCCTGAGAAGCCAGACTCCATTTTGTGTCATTCTGAGGTAACAGAAGCATCTAGATTAATCCAGCTTAGTCCGTGACACGTGTTCTTCTGAGGACAAAATCTATATTCCATACATAGCATCACCGTTTCACCTTATCGTGTTCTTTATTAAAGTATCAAGATCTACATTTACAGTCTGGCTTATTGAAGGATAAGAGGGCTTAGCTCAGCGGTTCTCAACCTATGGGTCGCAACCCCATTTGGGGTCGATCGACCATTTCACGGGGGTCGCCAAGCAAGGCTGTCCGCCATTTTTTTCCCCTTTCCGGCGGGTGCCTTACCTCCCTTGGGCTGGGCCAGCTGTGGTCGGCTTGCTCCGTCTCTGCCGCTTGCCAGCTACGCCTTGGCCGGCGCAGGGGGCGGAACCACGCATGCGCGGCGCTCCCGGGCAGGGAAAGTCCTCAACTTACGACCGGTTGGGTAGTCCTCGACTTACGACCGGTTTAGTCCTCGACTTACGACCGGTTTAGTCCTCGACTTACGGCCGGTTTAGTCCTCGACTTACGACCGGTTGGGGGTCACGGCATTAAAAAGGTTGAGAATCACTGGCTTAGCTACATGTCAAGCCACACACAGAGTAATGTGTTGTGAGGACAGAACATTCATTCTGTATTATTACACTGTCCCCCACGGTGTTCACCCTCTCACTAAAATTAAGAGCAAGCTTCTGGAAGGTTGCCCAACGGAAGGGTCAAAAAAGTCAACCTGGAGATTGTGACCCTACATTCAAAGCCCACCCTTTTTTTAATGTGAACTTTAAACAACGCATGTAAAAAGGGGGGGAGGCTTTGAGTGCAAAGTCTTGGCTGCTCTCTTGGCTTTTCAGACCACCTCACATCCTCCCCTACCCCCACCCCCATCCAGGATGCCCCTGTTTCGACTAGATCGGGTAGGCAACCTTGGCTCTTTTATGACTCGTGGACTTCAACTCCCAGAATTCCTGAGCCAGCCTCGCTGAGGGAAAAGGGAGTGGTTTCCAAGCTGAGCCATGCTGGCGCAGGAATTCTGGGAGTTGAAGTCCACGAGTCATAAAAGAGCCCAGGTTGCCTACCCCTGGACTAGATGTACAACCATTGTCTGAAGCATCACTGCCTTTTTTCAGGTACCTTGGCTGGGACGCCCTGTGACCACCCACAGGCTACGACAAGTGGCTTGGTGGCAGCAGCAGCTGTGTGCAATGCATCGTTTGGGGAAGCAGCACCAGTATGCAGCCCTCTATCTCCTGGCCACAAATCAACCGCCTGACCTCAACGACTCCTATGGGACCGAAGGGCCAACCCGCTACTTCCACACTACTTTGAGCAAGAAACAGATGTCATCACCTGGCATCAACCCGTCTAGGACGTGCTGCTACTCCAGTGGCAAGAGAAAAACACGGGAGCAATTTTCCTGACACTTGTGCATGGGATGCAGAGGGGATCTTGCCATCTCCCAGCAGACACCCTGAACGAGGAAGAGTGTCTCAACCCTGTGTTGGAAGAGGAATCAAGTGTTCTTGATGGATCGTTCCTTCGGGACTGTCTAATGCTGCCTTCTGCCCACCACAGCAAAGCTGCAGGTAGTCCTCAACTTACAACTGATTCGCTTAGTGACTGAAGTTACGAAACAACCCCCAAAAAGGAACTTCATGATCCTGATTTGAAGTTCCACCTCCCCCTGTGATCATGTGATCACATTTTGGGCACTCAGAAACTAGCTTGCATTTATGACTGATTGCAGCGTCCCACAGTCACATGACTCTGATTTACAATGTGTTTTAGCTGGAAATTGGCATTTACGTCCAGTTTCCAGCAAAAAAAATAAATAAAAAAAAATAAAAATCACCCATTGGCTAAAATGGGTTCACTTAACAACTGCTGCTGCTGCAAAAAAAGTTGTAAAATCAGACACAGTCATGTGACGACCCAGCATGGCTTACGACTGTAATTCCAGGCTCAATTATGATTGTAAGTTGGGGACCACCTGTACTTGTTATGCTGAATGAGTCTCTACATTTGGACATGTTTTAGTCAAAACAGCGGCATGGAACAGAGGACCCTGGACCAGTTCTCCTCCTGCACCACTTGAAAATTACCCTCCTCCTCTGGTCTCAGTATGAAATCAGAGCTTACCACTCTGTCTCTGGGTGTGTTTGATTGGTTGGTATCCATGGAAAAAGGAATCTGACCTGTGTCATCTCTTAGAAGTGTATTTGCACAGCATGATGGGAGCACCTCCCTATACTAGCAGGGCTCAATCAGTGATGACCTAGCTTGGAAAAGGCATAAGTAATGCTCTCTTCTTAGCTGCCACAAAAAAGACTGGAGGGTTGACAATGAACAATGCTATCACAGTGGCACAATAAGAGTTGACATGAAGATGGGATGGTTTCATTGGATGGAAGCACCCATCAAGTAAGGTAGAGGTGGGGAACCATGGTCCCTTTATGACTTGTGGACTTCAACTCCCAGAATTCCTGAGCCAGCATGGTTGGCTCAGGAATTCTGGGAGTTGAAGTCCACAAGTCATAAAGGGGCCACAGTTCTCCACTCCTGAATTTGCTTCCTTGCCAGAAATGCTCTGCCTGCTGATCCTCTCCATCTATATCATTACTCATATGTCTGTAAATCATGGGTGTCAAACTGGCCACGTCATGTGACGTGTTGCGATGTATCATGACTCTTTTTGCATTGCCGGCAATGGGGTGGGCGCGGCTTCGGTATGATGAAACCGGTCCGCGGCAGTTTGACACCCCTGCGTAAATGAAGAAAATATTATGGATGGATGAAATGGAAATTAATCAAGGAGAGATCCAATCTAGAATTAAGGAGAAATTTCCTGACAGTGAGAACAATTAATCAGCGGAACAGCCTGCCTCCAGAAGTTGTGGGTACTCCAACACTGCAGATTTTTAAGAAGAGACTGGACAGTCATTTATCTGAAAAGGTATAGGGCCTCCTGCTTGAGCAGGGGGTTGGACTAGAAGACCTCCAAGGTCCCTTCCAATTCTGTTATTCTGTTATACAAATGTTACCTGTATATGTCTTTAGCAATCTCTAAAAAAAAAGACAAGTTCTGATAAACAATTGAACCTTTTCACTCACTCCAGGAACTTATAGCCTAACAGTAATGATCTTCATCTCTGGACAAGATAAGGGGCATATAAAATAAATAAACAAACAAACAAATCTCTACAGTTCTATTTCAAGTCTCAATTCCCTGTATTATCACTTTCTCCATATGTTTCTGTGGATAACTAATCCAGCTTTCCCCTTTTCCCAAATAAGCTCTTATGAAGTCATATAATAATAATAATAATAATACTAATACTAATAATAATAAGATGATGATGATGATGATGATGATGATGATGATGATGATGATGATGATGATGATGATTATATTGGAAGTGACCTTAGAGGTCATCTAGTCCAACCCCCTGCTCAGGCAGGAAACCCTATACCATTTCAGACAAATGGCTGTCCAATCTCTTCTTAAAGACTTCCAGTGTTGGAGCATTCACCGCTTCTGGAGGCAGGTTGTTCCACTGGTTAATTGATCTAACTGTCAGGAAGTTTCTCTTTAGTTCTAGGTTGCTTCTCTCCTTGGTTAGTTTCCATCCGTTGCTTCTTGTCCTGCCTTCAGGCGCTTTGGAAAATAGCTTGACTCCCTCTTCTTTGTGGCAGCCCCTGAGATACTGGAACACTGCTATCATGTCCCCACTGCTATCATTTCAAAGAGGAACCCCTTCACTGGCAGCGTATAAGCTCTTTAAAATACATTTTGTTACTCCGAAATAAAGAAGGGGAGGGAAGAAATACCAGCCTTCAGAAAGAGCCACGGTGCTGGCTAGTAAGAAACTCTGATGTGGAGTGTTTGCATATGAATAATGAAATCAAGAATTTTCCAAGATGATCCCCAGAAGGATACTGAACTGTAGGCAGCTATAGCCTCATTCATTCTCCCACCAGTAGGGGCTGAGGCCAGCGGAGAAATAAGGGCCAACCCCCCCTCATCAGGCATTTCAAGAAAAGAGTCTGATGTGCCAGCAACCTCACATAAAACACCAAAATGCGATTGATGTAACACCCAAGAGAAAAATGGGCAATGGATATCATAGCAGGAGTCCTTGAAATAGCTACATCCAGATGAAATAGCAAATTCCCACACTCCAAAGATATTAAAGGCGGAAGTTGGGGGCATTCCTGTTGAAAATGTGGTTGCATTCACTGCTCTTCAAGGTCAGCAGTTTTTGTCTCTGGTGACTCTTGAGTTGGCTTCTTGCCAGCATGTGCATCTCTCCCAGCCACTTCCAGCTGTTGGCTGAGAAGAACCAAGGTACATAGAAGCAGCTGACTTCTACGTACCTGACTGCTCAGATGGCAGACCTCAGACCTTCTGAACCTCAGTTCTCATGCTTAAAACGGGCATAACTGAGGGGCAGATCAAAAAGAGATCCTTGGTCAGGTTTTTGAAACTTTTTTAAAAAGTCCATAAGTCTACGGGTCTGTTATTCAGGGAGAGAGGCACTCTGCGCACAGCCTGGAGTTTGATCCTGACTTACTCAAGGTTGACTCAGCCTTCCATCCTTCCGAGGGTGGTAAAATGAGGACCCAGATTGTTGGGAGCAATACGCTGACTCTGTAAACCAGTGATGGCGAACCTTTTAGAGACCGAGTGCCCAAACTGCAACCCAAAACCTACTTATTTATCACCGGGTGCCAGGTGGGCGTGGCCCACTGGGTGGGCGTGGCTGTGATGGTCATGGCAGATTGGGTAGGTGTGGCCAATGTGGGTGTGATCATCTCGATGTTGCTCGTGGGGAGGGATGTCTGTGAGGGCCGGGCAGGGTTGGGGGAGATCCAGGGGGTCTCCGGCAGGTGGGGCGGTGGGCAGGAGGCTCGTCCTGCGGGGAGAGGTGAGGCAAGGCGAGGCAGGGCGGGGGTGCCATTGTCACAGGGCAAGGTGAGGCAGGCTGGGGCGGCTACTGCCTGACACCATCAGTCCCTGCACACAGAGGCCAGCGAGCGCATGGGTGCTGGGATGCATCCAGCCCTGTGGGACCTCGACCAGTTAGCGGGCGGCTGGTTGAAGAGGGACGGTTGCCATCTCTGGGGCATGGCACGCGTGCCCACAGAGAGGGCTCTGAGTGCCGCCTCTGGCACGCGTGCCATAGGTTCGCCACCACTGCT
>NW_015391603.1:18283-22618 GCF_001527695.2 Protobothrops mucrosquamatus | reverse complement strand
GACACCATCAGTCCCTGCACACAGAGGCCAGCGAGCGCATGGGTGCTGGGATGCATCCAGCCCTGTGGGACCTCGACCAGTTAGCGGGCGGCTGGTTGAAGAGGGACGGTTGCCATCTCTGGGGCATGGCACGCGTGCCCACAGAGAGGGCTCTGAGTGCCGCCTCTGGCACGCGTGCCATAGGTTCGCCACCACTGCTGTAAACCATTCAAAGAGTGCTGTAAAGCACTATTGCTATTCAGGCATCCTGTATAATTTGCCACTGGAGTTTGATTTGTCATTTGCAGGGCTGCAGGAACGGAGCTTTGGGGCTTGGCCATCTGCACCACAGTGTTGGCTCACGATATACTAGAACAACCAGATCCTTTTCACACAGTCTCTGCCCAAGCCACCTTGTGCTAGTCACTTTCATTTTCTCTCTCTCCTGCGATGCACAACTTTACATTTCTTCCTGTTACATTTTCTCTTGTTTGTTTCAGCTCAACGTTCAAGCCAGTTCTACATCTTTCAAAAATCTTCTCTTCTAAAACGTAATCCACTCCTCCCGGCTTTATGTCATCTGAAAATTTAATAGTCATCTTCTAAGTCCCACAATCCTTCTTTAGCCCTAAATCCCAGCCTGAAACCCAAGCATTGTGAGCAGGATATTACTTCAGGAGCTCTGGCGTGGGTTAATGTGTTGGTTTGTGTTTTCGCTGAGCCTTATGCATTTTTCGATGCTTTTTTAAGGAGGCGATGGCAAACCACTTCTGAAACACATTGCCAAGAAAACTGTAGGGACTTGTCCAGGCAGTCTCTGAGAACTGGTCATGACTGAACAGAAGAAAAGAAAAAAAAAAATAAGAGAGCCAGTTGGGCATCGTGATTAAGGTAGCAGGATAAAAACTGGAAGATTTTGAGTTCTAGTCCTGCCTGAGGCACAAAGAGAGGTGAGTGACCATGGGCCAGTCCCTCTCTTTCAGCCCTGGGGAGGAGACAATGACAAACTATGGCAGGGCTGTCAAACTGCGGCCCGTGAGCTGGTTTCATCATACCAGAGCCGCGCCCACCCCATTGCCGGCAATGGTGAAAAAGCTCTGATACGTTGCGCGACGTCATATGACATCGCGAGTTTGACATGTCTGAACTACGGGTAGTCCTCAACTTACAACAGTTCATTTAGTGACTGTTCAAAGTTACAACAGCAGTAGAAAAAAGTGAGTTATGACCATTTTTCACACTTACGACCTTTGTAGCATCCCCATGCTCATGTGATCAAAATTCAGATGTTTGGCAACTGGTTCATACTTATGACCGTTGCTGTGTCCCAAGGTCATGTGATCACCCTTTGCAACCTTTTGACAAGCAAAATCATTGGGGAAGCCAGATTCACTTAACAACGGTGACAAGAAAGATGGAAAAATGGGGCAAAACTCACTTAACAGCTGTCTCACTTAACAACAGAAATTTTGGGCTCAGTTGTGGTCGTAAGTCGAGAACTACCTGTACTTCGGAGCAACCTTGCCATGAAAACTGCAGGGACTAGTTCAGGCAGTCACCAGACATCAAAAATCAACTTGAAGGCCCACACGATAATATAACAATAGAAATAGACTTATATGCCGCTTCACAGTGCTTTACAGCCTTCTCTAAGCAGTTTACAGAGTCAGCCTATTGCCCCAAACAATCTGGGTCCTCATTTTACCCACCTGGGAAGAATTGAAAGGCCGAGTCAACCTTGAGCCGGTGAGGATCGAATTCCTGGCAGTGGATGAATAAATAAATATCCTGCATCTCATTAAAGGTTTTCAGGATCTGCTGCTGGTTTAAAGTTTACACTTCTTGGTCATAGCAAAAGCGTGGCTGCCACACACGTCTGCGAAAAAGAGATGGCTCTCAACATCTGAGAGTAGACTAGCGCTAGGTCTCAGTTCCGAAGACCATGGACATCGCGGTGGTGAAGATCTGGTTGTGGATCACCAATCAGGATCCTAAACCTGGTCTGTGAAAATCCAGCGGATGATAGCAACAAATGTCTTCTGTATCTCTTTGCAGGGGTCCTCTAGATTTTGTCAGACTTGGTAGCTCCTAACTAACGCGTGTGCTAATTAAAACTTCTGTGTCAGGATCCAGAGATTTCTGCTGGACCAGATAGCACGCATAACCCTCTCCATCAGTGTGTAACTCAGGCCAAACACCTGTATGCTGGATCAGAGAAGCCAGTGCTCCTTGGAGAACCACACAGGGAATCATCTTTCCCTCCTGTCAGGCACCAGGCCATTCCCGGAAACGACGGGGAGAGTCTCTACCTAGTTGCGTTACCTTGGCTCAGCTGCCAAGGAGGGCTGGTCCCTCCCTCCCTTCCTCCCGTCCCCTGGCACTGCATGAAGGGAGGAGGAGCTGCTGAAAGAAGGAGCCCTTCTCCAGGAACAGGCAGCTCGGCAGAGCACTTTGCACAGCTTAAGGCAATAGCTCTTGCACGTGCAAAACTGCAGAGGGGCCCCCAACTGGGCCACGCTCCCCAAATTGGCACGAGGCCTGGAGCCACAACGGGGTCTTCTTCCCAGGTAAGAGTTGGGCCTTTCCTTCTCCCTGCCTCTCTCCTTCTCCTGGGGGGGGGCACCTGGCCATGGCATGAGGTCCCTCACCCCCTTGGCTGGCCCAGATTATTTTATTTTTTTATTTTTTGCAGTGGAAAGTTGTGGAGTGGATGATTGAGTAGGAAAGAGCTTCTTTGCAAGCCATCTTGTGTCCTTTAGCTTGGAGCGGGAAAGGTGGAACAGTGTAGCCATCTCCTAAGGCTTTTGCCAGATCAGTTTGGCTTCTTGGGGACTCTCAAAAAAAGATTCTACTTTTAATCCTTCTGGAGTGACTGAGATACTCCTATCCTGCTTCCTTTTTCTACCAATGGGAGCTACCAGGCTTCATCTCTTGCTCATGCCTCAACTCAAAGGCATAAAGGAAAGAGGATTGGTGTTCTGCAAGCAGTCGGTGCAAAAAAGGATGTCCCCTGCTGAATTTATTTATTAATGTACAACTTTAAATTTATAACACAGGGTGGGGATTGGGAGATGACAGGCAGCATGGGTCAATGTCCAACTCCGGCGTCCTGGCCGAAGTGGGTCTTCCATCCATACTTTTGAGATTGGAGAGATAAATTAAATTTAATCCAGCAAAAGGAAGCAGAACAAAAGCTGCAGTTGTAAAGGAAGACTGGAGTCGTTCCCACTGAAGCTCAGCTCTTGGAAGTTAGCAGCCCAGGTGAGAATTAAATCTCTGGACAGGCTGCCAAGAGAGAAGGCAGACCATCCCCTTCCAAACCTAAAATTCTTGCTGAAACCATTTTATGTTNCCCCCCCCCCCCCCCGGTTGACTTTGCTCACCGGAGACCAGCTGAGAAGATCACAAAAGGTGATCAGGACACTACAACTGTTGTAAATACATGCTGACTGCCAAGCACCCAAATTTTAATCACGTGAATGGGAATGCTAGGTTGGTTGTAAGTGTGAGGATTGATTGTAAGTCACTTTTTCCAGTAACTCCGAATGGTCACAAAACAAAATGGTTGTAAATTGAGGATTATACCTGTAATTTATGGGAATATTTTTTTCTTCTGATATGCTCTATAGTTATATCTAATGCTTTAGCTCCTGGGCATGTGCCAGCAGTCCCATTTTGCTGAATGTTTTCTAGGCCAAGGATGCAAATGCTTAGGCTGAAGAAAAGTGAGTGGTCCAAGGCCATCCAGTAAACGTCAGGTAGTCTCCTCTTTGACTTTTAAGGGATGCTCTTAAAACTTTTAAGGGATGCTCCTTTGATAAAAGGAGACGACAGAGGTCCATGATGCATTGTGCAAATGTAGGCATGTTTTCTTAACCACACATAGCATTTGCTCAGCTTAGGATTGACCCTGGATTCCTGTGCTTTCATCGAGATGTTAGGCAGCTGAACTGATTTGCATCCAGATCAGCTGAGTGCAAAAAGGAACCATTCCAAATATTGTTTCCTAATAGAAACAAGTTTCAAGGTCAGTTGGTTGCAGCAAGGAAAAGCAAGATCAAGCACGGTGGACAGGGGAAATGTTAGTGTTATGGAATGAACTATAATTGGAGCAAAGTGCAAATGAAACTCTAACAATCCAAGATTTTAGGCCAGGCACCACTGAAGTTAGAAATCTTGTCTCCTGATGGAAGATAAATTCCAGCCTTTCTCAGATGCTAAGTGAATTTGTGAAAGGGGGACCGAAAACTGGCAGACCCCACATTTGCTTAATAAATTGTGAAAAAAGAGTATTGATGGAACAAAATAAATCCCTGAACCAAAATCTCCAAATCATCAAAGCCCCTGAACTCAAGT
>NW_015391603.1:10581-14360 GCF_001527695.2 Protobothrops mucrosquamatus | reverse complement strand
GCCCGGCAAGAAGGAAACACAAGAAAGTTTGTAACCCTAGGTGTATCTTTGCAAGCTATTAGGGCATGTTCTGTTCTGCCTGTTATCCCAGCGATTTCATTTTGCTGCCAAAACCTGTCCTGTATCTTCAGGAGGTCTGTCAGTGGGTGCTCAGGGCTGGTTTTTTGGCCTACGTGAATTACCGATTGCAAACGTCTTCAATTGCCCGTCCTTTCTGCAGAGCAAAAATGGAGAGGATCACAGCTCCTTCTAAGAACAGCTTTCTGTCTGGCTAAGCCCTTGATGGAGCCTCTGGGGAAAACACTGGCTTTTTCCCACCCTGCCTCTCTGTGTGTAAAGAAAGCATCCCACCAAAACCGAAGAAGAGCGGCTGGGGGAGTGAACAAAGCCGAGAAGGGGAGGAAGGATAAGCTATTCTTGGTACCTTTATGAGAAAGCTTGGTGCAAGACACAACAAGTACATTCCTGCCTAACTCCGCCAGGCTCCCAGGGAACCGGTTGAGGCTGGGCACAAATGACGCCTTTGTCCTCACGGGTCCCAAAAAGCAGGCGGTGCTCTGCTTTTCAGGGCCTCTGAGGGGGGAATCCCTTGGCCTTCAGACCATGACCTCTTGCCCAAAACACAAGACTGAGGCCTTGACCTTGTTTGGCAGTGTAATTACCCAACAGTGAGTTGCTCTCTAAACAGCTTGGTGTTCAGACTCCCTACCTACAGGTGGTCCTTGATTGACAGCCACCATCTGAACCCAACATTTCTGTTTGCTGAGCGAAACAGTTGTTAAGTGATCTTTGTCCCATTTTACAACCTTTCTTGCCACAGTCGTTAAGTGAATCACTGCAGCTGTTCAGTGAGTAACACCGTGGTTAGGTGAATCGGGCTTTCCCATTGTCTTTGCTTGTCAGAAAGTCGCAGATCACATGACTCCGGGGACATGGCAACCATGGTAAATATGAGTCAGTTGCCACGTGTCCGAAATTTGATCACGTGACCATGGAGATTCTGCAATGGTCGTAAGTGTGGAAAATGGTCAGAAGTCACTTTTTTCAGTGCCGTTGTACCTTCGAACAGTCACTAAATGAACCGTTGTAAGTAGGGTTGCCAGGTGTCCACTATTTGAGTGGACAGTCCGCTTTTTTCACATTATGTTCACTATTTTTTTTCACAAAATAGTGGACATTTTTTTTATTCAAAAGCTTTATGATGAAATGGTACGTAATCTAAAGCTGTACAGTCTACTTTTTTTACTACTTAACCCCCCCCCCCCCGCTTGTCCGCTATTTTTTGGAAGCAGACATGGCAACCCTAGTTGTAAGTTGAGGACTATCTGTACTCCAAAATCTGAAGAGATTTCTGGTAAACTTGGCAGGACAGCGAGCCTGAATCCTTCCTTCAGGATATCATGGATCACCAAACTGGTCAGGTTTTAGGCTGCCCTCCCTGCCCCCCTCATGATTTCTCCTTGGCTTCCTGGCATCTGTCTGAAGCCTCCAAAGTCTGGTGAGGCCTGTTTAGGAATGAAGCCAGGGGCCTGTTTTGCTCTCGTCTCCTCAATGGGGGATTCCTCCGTCTTTCACTCCTTTCAGACAGCCAACGCCGGGCCTGTGCCTGGAGCGGAGCAGACAGACTTTGTGTGCCGTGGAGCAGAAAGAATAGGCTGCGACATTCCCGTAGCTTAGAGACCGTTAGTCCCTTTCAAAGTCCCAGCTCCATTTGAATGTAACTCAGCCTCCAGCTCTGCTTTGCCCTCATGGAGAGCGGCGGGTGGGAAGAGCCGGATTATTTTTACCCATCGGCAGTTGAGTTTGCACGGCAGAGTTCTCACGCTGTCCAGACAACGGGGAATTAGGACATTTCGGCAGGACAAGTGGAAAGTTCCTTATTGGAGAAGGAGAGGGAAGAATTGCTTTGGCTCTTCTCTAAATCCTGGTGGCCAGAGGAGCAGACGAAACAACAGGTGAGAGGGCCACGGTGGCCCTCATGAAGTGAGTATGAGAAGATCCTGGAGGGGGAGGCAGCCAGGATGGCAGAAGGACCACACGCTTCTCTGGCTGGCACCGTGGGGTAGGCTTATTCCGCCCCACAGTGATTTCCCTCCTGGTCAATTTATTCCCAGGCTAGAAAGAGTAACATTTTAATGCTAACGCGGTTGTTTGGGATGTTTATTTTGCAAAGTGTGTGTATCAGATGAGAATGGCATATTATCTAGAGCTAGATTTTTCCAATGTTATTGTTACAGGGTGGTTCATATGGTGTGAGAAATATAGGCTGAGATCTGTGGCTCACCCAGAAAAAAGGACGACTGATACCTTTTCATCCATGCACAAACTCTCCCATAAGTTCTCACACTGTGTTTCCTTCTCATACCCTTCCTTCCCTCCCTCCCTTTCTCTGTCTCGTCCTTCCTTCCTTCTTTCCTTCCTTCCTTCTCTTTCTTTCTTTCTTTCTTTCTTTCTTTCTTTCTTTCTTTTTTCTTTTCTTTTCTTTTCTTTTCTTTTCTTTTCTTACTTCCATCCATCTGCAGTTCTGGACCCTTCTCTTTCTTTTTCCTTTGGCACATAAAATTTATCTTCATTTTTCTCCCTGAGCAGACCTATATACTAATTTATGGGCACGTCTCTCTAAAGAGTTGAGGTGATCGGCAACTGAAATAAAGTCGCTTCAGTTCAGTCTAAACAGATGCACATTTTAATTTTTCTGAATGAGAAAAAAAAACCCCAAACCACATATTCTTTGCTACTTTACTCGTGGTTGCCCTGAAAATCCTACTGTGAGCTTTTTCCATCATGTGCTGCCTGTATGAGCTACTATCCCCCTCCCCCCACCAAATAATACAGAGTTTAGGTAACTCAGGATTGAACCCCCTCCCTAAAATGTGAAGAAGGAAGGAAGGAAAAACTCTTAGAAAAATCTCTCTCTCTCTCTCTTTGCCTTCAGAGGATTTTTTTTTAGAATTGGCTAAGCACTGGCTGATGATACTGTAGACCAAAATTGAATTTTCCTTTGCAAAACTGAATTCTAATATTTGTATAATACATTTTATTTCCTCCTATTTTGCTAAATGGCAAAAACTAAGAAGAAGATAACAAAAAAAAACATTAACAAGAGGAGAAATTTGCATCTTTCCCTCCATTTGGATGTTATGAAACAAAAGCTTATTTTGCTATCTTAGGTGTGCGTAACTTGTGCATAAACTCCACTGAACAGATTGGATCTCTTGAGTAAACACGCTTAGAATTGCTGTTTTAATTTAATAAACACGTCATGTAGTACACCAGGGATGTCAAACTGCTGGCCCTCGGGCCGGATGCGTCATGCCAAAACTGCGCCCACTCCATTGCTGGCAATGGAAAAAAAGTTGCGATACGTCGCGACACATCATGTGACGTTGCGAGTTTGATACCCCTGTAGTAAACTCTTATATGCCTTCATAAAGTATAAATGTTGTGCTGTATTTCATGCAGTTAAAAGTTTTAAATGAATTTTTATTTAACAGCAAAATAAATACATATGTGCCATTCTTCTCTATAATTTTTGCCAGGAAAGGAAAATTTGACCCAAATATTCTAAATTTATGTATTTATCTATTTATGAATTAAAGGTATATGTTGCCCATCTCACTGTCAAGTGACTCTGTATGGCTTAAAAATTTCCTTAATTAGTTTAATTAGTTATTAATTAATAAACTGAATTCCAGCTCTTCCGCCATTATATAAGCCCCTGTCCCTACACCTTTCTTAGATATGGCAGACAGGAAAAGTCAGGATTTTAATTTTCTGCC
>NW_015391603.1:3754-6568 GCF_001527695.2 Protobothrops mucrosquamatus | reverse complement strand
TGCCCGTTGCTGGTTGGCTAACTAGCAACAGGGTCTTGCCAGCCAATGGAATTGTGTGATTACAAGCCAGGGGAATCCCATAAAAGAGGGCTCCCCTGGCCCAGAGAGCCAGTCCGGATTTACTTTATGCCTTGCCAATAAACCAAGAGCTGACTGTCACTCGACTCGTGTCTTACTGCCTGCGCGATCTAACAGGTTTATCACCTTTAAAGCCCAATACGGTTGGGACCAGGCTATCTGAAACAGCGCCAGTCCCCTATTATATCCACTTGGCCCACCAGGATGGGAAGGAAGGGTATGTTACAGGTCCTATCAATTAGGCATTCTTATCTAGTAGAGCAGGGGTCTTCAAACTTGGCCCTTTTATGACTTCAACTCCCAGAATTCCTCAGCTAGCATACCTGGCTGAGGGATTCTGGGAGTTGAAGTCCACAAGTCATAAAAGGGCCAAGTTTGAAGACCCCTGTAGTAGAGCCATGAAAAGGGGCCTTCTCAGAAGTGGCCCTTTCTCTATGGAACATCATTCCTCCCAGGGTATGGTTGGCCCCCACCCTATTCCTTTTCTGAAAGGCCCTAAAAACGTGGTTTTCTGAGTGGGTCTGGGAACCACAACTGGAGATGGAGCTGATTAAGTTACTGATCTGATTATGTTGTTGCTGCCATGGGGTGGGGTGGGGTGGGGTTGGATTTTCATTATGCATTGTATTTTAAAATATTGTGAGCTGGCCAGAATCATCTCTGTGTGGATTAATAATAAACAAACAAACAAACAAACAAATAAATGCATGGGCCTAGTTCTGTTTTCTGGAAAGTAAATCTAGGGATGCAGTGAAGATTTCATTAGTAAATATACTCAGAATCATTGTTGTAAATTGGAAGAACACACTCTACAATCTTGAGTTCCACTCAATTATGGATCCTTGATTAGTTCTAATGATCGATATAGATTAGTTCTATATTTGATATGTATGTAGAAAACTCTAAATCCAGTCTAACTGATTCTAACTAATTCATCTCAATATTGGAAAGAGTCACTATCAGTCAGAATAGATATGAAAAACTGATTTAGCTGATTGCGGCTCAACTCCTGCTAGTGCAGCTCAACTCATGTCATGCTGAATTTCAGATTTAATTAGTTATTAATTAATAAACTGAATTCCAGCTCTTCTGCCATTATATAAGCCTCTGTCCCTAACCCTTTCTTAGATATGGCAGATAGGAAAAGTCAGGATTTTAATTTTCTGCTTCTAAGGATGGATAGTCCCGTGCACTGAGATCTAAGAGTAAAAATGTTGGACTGATACAAAGCCTTGGGCAAATCATCTTCAAATGCACGTATCTGATCCATAAATTTCAATGATTATTCGTATGATTTAGCCTCGTGTGTACTATATAATGAATTTGGTGGCATGGTTAAGGCGCCAGGCTAGAAACCGGGACGTGGTGAGTTCTAGTCCTGCCTTAGACAGAAAGCTAGCTTAGTCACTCTCTTCTCCTAGGAAGGAGGAGGCAAGGGCAAACTTCCAAAATCTGACTCAAAGGCAAAAAAACCTCCAAAATCCCAACCCTGTTGTTGTCATAGTACAAATAAAAATATATGTGCATGCTTGTGCGGTTGTAAAAACAGACGCACACACGTATATCTAAGCCAGAGAGATAAAGGTAGCTTAAGAAGAGGGTTTTACTTTGTATAGCCTACTCTACAAATCACAGCGGAACAAAATCCCAGAGCTGGGAACCAGGAAGGGTTAATAAAAAAAAAAAAGACCTGTATGAAAAGATACACTCTTGATGGCAACATCTTGCTCCACAGAGTGGCTTGCCAAGGTTTCTATGTCGTCCATAGGACAAAGCGTTTTCTGTCTGATTGTAACTCATATATCTCTGCCAGTTTTCCGACACATTCAGTCAGGCCTTGCATGTAATGACACGCCTTGATCATCCTGTGTACCACTCATGCCCTGGGGGCCCATTACTAGTCCAACTAGGTCACAACAAGCATTGGTAGTAGTATAGTCAGGTTCTGAGAGCAGCTGGCACTATGCCACATCTATCTACAGCTGCACAGGAACTCTCAAATGCCGACATTAAACCCAGTGGGTCGATCCTAAAATGTAGCAATAGCACTTAGGCTTATATACTGCTCTATAGTGCTTTACAGCACTCTCTAAGTGGTTTATATATTGCCCCCAACAATCTGGGTCCTCATTTTACCGACCTCACAAGGATGGAAGGCTGAGTCAACCTTGAGCTGGTCAGGATCGAACTCCTGGCAGTGGGCAGAGTTAGCCTGCGATACTGCATTTTACAGCATTTTACAGCATTTTACAGCATTTTACAGCATTTTACAGCATTTTACAGCATTTTACAGTGCTGTAAAATGCAGTATCGCAGAGTTAGCCTGCGATACTGCATTTTACAGCACCACCACGGCTCAGAGGAGATTGGGCCAAGATCTGGCTAAAAACTCTACCCATCATTCTTGCGATGTGTCCGATGTGTCACGTTGGTAAATGATCTCTGGAGGGCCCGGGACAGGGGTTATTCCTCTGTCCTAGTTCTTTTGGACCTCTCAGCGGCTTTTGATACTGTGGACCACAGTATCATGCTGCGGTGTTTGGGTGGGTTGGGAGTGGGAGGCACTGTCATGCGGTGGTTCTCCTCCTTCCTCACCGACCGTACGCAGTCTGTATTGGCAGGGGGACAGAGGTCGACCCCAAGGCCCCTAACTTGTGGGGTGCCACAAGGGTCGGTCCTCTCTCCACTCCTGTTCAATATTTATGTGAAGCCGCTGGGGGAGATCATCCGTGGCTT
>NW_015391603.1:0-1967 GCF_001527695.2 Protobothrops mucrosquamatus | reverse complement strand
ATTCCAACTTGCAGGACTGGCCTAGGGGAAAAATTTTTTAATGGGGGTTTTAAAGTAATTTTTAACTACTAGACCAATTATTAATATTTGTTTTTAATTATGTTTTTAATTTGTAGTTTTTTGGTTGTAGCATTTTATTTGGTTGTTAGCCGCCCTGAGTCCGCAAGGAGAAGGGCGGGATATAAATTAAATTAATAAAATAAATAAATAAATAAATAAATAAAATACTCTGCATATTGTTAGAATCACATTTTTAAAATAATAATAATAATAATAATAATAATAATAATAATAATAATAATAATAATAATAATAATAATAATAGTTTCCTAAGTTTTAAGGCAGGATCTTGGGAACTCTGCTGGTAATTCTAATACAATGTTCCTTGATCATTTAATGATTCCCATGTCTCATATTCTAATGCTTTTCTGAGAAAGTATGATGGGGCATTCTGTAACAGCATCCGTCTTTCCCAGAGAGATATATCACAAATTGCTTTCAACAGTGAAGCTTAACCCTCAGATATATAAAGTAAAAAAAATAAGGAAGCAATTGAATATGTAAAAAGTCTCCCCTTTGAATAATTGCAAGCCATCCAATATATCTAGAACGACTGTTTTTTTATTGCCCTTCTGAAATTGACACTGATAGCAATTATTGTTAGCTGGATTTTTATCCTCCAGAAGCTCAACACATTTTAATTTATGGTCCCATCCTCCATCCACATTTTGGACAGAGAGGACCTCTGGTTTCAAAAAGAGATAAAAGAGGCCATTTGTGTTAAAACTGAACAGTCCTCACTCAACAGAGATGGGGGGAAACAACACCTCAAAGTGCTAACAACCAGATGATAGCAAGCAATAAGAATCCTTCCATTCCCCATCATTCAGTCAGAACTGAAGATGCTTTTTGGATGAGGAGTGAAACATCAAGAAAAAGCAAAGAAAGTCCAGGTGCCTTTTGAAAAAGCACTTTTGGGACAACCATGACCTGGATGGTTGACAATCTCCGTAGACATTCACACAATAATAATTCAGTGAAGTAGGTTGAACGCAGAAATAGTAACTCAGGCAAAGGATCCTACAAACTTCCATAGCTGAGTGAAGACGTAAATGGGATCTTCCTGGTCCTAGCAGAACCCCTTAACACAGTGGTTCTCAACCTGTGGGTCGGGACCCCATTTGGGGTCGATCGATCATTTCATGGGGGTCGCCAAGCAAGGCTGTCCGCCATTTTTTTTGTCCGCCATTTTTTCCCCTTTTCCAGCGGGTGCCTTACCTCCCTTGGGCTGGGCCAGCTGGTGGTCGGCCTGCTCCATCTCTGCCGCTTGCCAGCTACGTCTCGGCCGGCGCAGGGGGCGGAACCACGCATGTGCGGCACTCCCGGGCAGGGAAAGTCCTCAACTTACAACCGGTTGGGTAGTCCTCGACTTACGACTGGTTTAGTCCTCGACTTACGATCGGTTTAGTCCTCGACTTATGACCAGTTTAGTCCTCGACTTACGACCGGTTGGAGTCGTGGCATTAAAAAGGTTGAGAACCACTGCCTTAACATTACACTACACTTTGTTGAATTTTCTCCCCATCTTTCTCAAGAATGCAAAGATGGATGGATGCAAAGAAACCTTGCCCCTATTTGAGATCCATGGAAAGGCATTCCTTAACAGGTGTGGCTTCCAAGCATTTTGGCCTCCTACTTTCTTAGAAATCACCTCTCCTGAATGCCCAGGTGTGGCCCTTTGGAATGCGTGAGGTTTGTCTCTGGCTGAGCAGACACATTGTGTGAGTTAATGATTGGCAAAGATTTAGAGGTGGGAGGTTAGCTATTAATAAAAAAAAAGCAGAAGGCAAAGAACAGGTTGAGTTGTGAAGCTGGAGATGGAGCACTAAGCTCTAAACAGCTGGTGGAAGGAGGCCCATGAGCATGGGCGACACTCCGACACCCCTATGACCTACTTTCCTTGTACT
>NW_015391602.1:52329-62651 GCF_001527695.2 Protobothrops mucrosquamatus | reverse complement strand
AAAGAAAGAAAGAAAGAAAGAAAGAAAGAAAGAAAGAAAGAAAGAAAGAAAGAAAGAAAGAAAGAAAGAAAGAAAGATTCCACAAAGAAAACATCCTGTATAGAAATTAGCATCTTCCTTTCTACTTATATATACTGTACTTGTTGGCTGGTGTTATTTATGGATACGAATAAATAAATAAATGTTCTTTATTAAATTTTACAATAAAGGGTATAATTCTTCTTTCCGAGACACAAGGTCAAGCATGGCATTTGTTTCAGAGCAGCTATGGAAGGCACTGGGTCCTGCTTAAAAGGACAATCAGTTTGGTATAGTGGTTAAAGGGCCAGTCTAAACACCTGGAGACTGTGAGGCAAGCAACAATAATGTTCCAAATGATCAGGTCTAAAGATGTGTTCTCAGGACTTTATGTTCAGCTACCTTGGTTTTAGATCCATGTCCTGCCTGGCTGGCTAAGGCTACCTGGGAGATGACATATGGTAGGTTTTGGGTAATGCCTAGATAATCAAGTTAAGATGCACTTTAGTCAACATGATGGGGCTTCTAAAATCCAATTTTGAAATGGAGTGGTTTATCCACAAGATGCCTAGTATACTCCTCATTATGTTTTTGCAAGTGGCTCTCCATCCCTAATTTCCCAAAGTCACCGGGCTTTCTCTTAATATGGGCTCTAAACTGTGGTCAGCTCTATGTTGGATTCACTCTGTGTTGCCTCCGGTAGTGCTGTCAATCCTTCCTATGCACTCCTGACCCATGCTGCACCTCCATACATCCTCCCCAACCTGTATGACCTTTCTCATACACTCTCACATACCCTCCCTAATCTGTGCTGTGCCACTTGCACTCATTTGCACACCATTCCTGATGAATGTAGCAACTCTCACAATCTTCCTTGACACCATCCAACCCACAGGTATTTCTTGCATACCTTCTCACACCCTCCCCCACCCTTCCCAACCCATATATCACCTCTTGCATATCCCCTTACAAATCCCCTTGCATACCTCCTTGCATCCTCTTGCACCATCCCCAACCCACACAGTTTCTCTAATTCACACTCTCACACTCCCTCCCCAACCCTCCCTAACCCACATTACACCTTTCACATACCCCTTGCACCCTCAAGCAGCCTCCACCAACTCTCCCTTTAACACACCCTTGCAGTCTCACACACCCATCCCAACCCCCCATCACACCCTTGCAATCCCCCCCATGCCATGCCACGCTGCTTACGCAGCCCCTCTGAACCTCTCTATCCTCCCATATCCTCAGGCACTCTCTCCAGACCTTCTCCAAATCTTCGCACTAACATCCTTCAGCACCCAGCAGCAGCCACTTATCTGCAAGCCTGCAACTTGTAATTTCCTACTAGCTTAGCCCACTGACATTGGTTGTGGGAAGCCAGCAGAAAGTTGCCTTGTCTAATGACGGTAAGATTCAGGTAACGAAGCAACCAGGGCCAAAGGGATAGGTGTCACTAAGTGATGTAGTCATGCTTTATACTCGCCTCACTTAGTGATGGAAATTCCAGTCCTGATTACCATCATAAGTCTAGGATGACTTGCAATTTGTAGAATACAGAAGAGAAAGAATGAGAATATTAAATGTTACCAGGGCTCAGAGAAAATTGTTATTTGTGTCTGTAGGCAAAAATAATGGTGCAATGGTTATGACTGAGAAGATTCAAATTCAAATCCATTCTTAAGCCAAGGGAACTTACTTGTTTGACAAACGGTTGTTTTTCTGAGATAAAATGAAGGGGGACCCTGATGTAAGATGCCTTAAATTCTTAAAGGAGAGGTGATTTATAAACTCAACAGTTTTTTCCCCAAAAAATCATATGAAAACATTAATGGATCAACATAACTGTTTGTATACAGAACATGGTAAGCTACCGTAGTGTCAGAGATTATGTACAATAACTACTTCTGCTAAATAAATTTTGCAGATCTAATTTAAAATTCTAACAATTAAGGAGATGCTCATAAGCTATTTCTAGTTTATAACCTGCTTCATATCGGAATGATTTGCAGAGCCCCGCAATTTTGTGGTTTTTAGTTTATTTTTTAGACCCTGTCTCTCCTCTAAGTTGCTCAGGGTGTAATAAATGTTCTTTTAACNGAGGGAGGGAAAGAAAGAAAGGGAGGGAGGGAGGGAAAGAAAAAAAAGAAAGAAAGAGGGAGGGAAAGAAAGAAAGAAAGAAAGAAAGAAAGAAAGATTCCACAAACAAAACATCCTGTATAGAAATTAGCATCTTCCTTTCTACTTATATATACTGTACTTGTTGGCTGGCATTATTTATGGATACGAATAAATAAATAAATGTTCTTTATTAAATTTTACAATAAAGGGTATAATTCTTCTTTCCGAGTCACAAGGTCAAGCATTATGGCATTTGTTTCAGAGCAGCTATGGAAGGCACTGGGTCCTGCTTAAAAGGACAATCAGTTTGGTATAGTGGTTAAAGGGCCAGTCTAAACACCTGGAGACTGTGAGGCAAGCAACAATAATGTTCCAAATGATCAGGTCTAAAGATGTGTTCTCAGGACTTTATGCTCAGCTACCTTGGTTTTAGATCCATGTCCTGCCTGGCTGGCTAAGGCTACCTGGGAGATGACATATGGTAGGTTTTGGGTAATGCCTAGATAATCAAGGTAAGATGCACTTTAGTCAACATGATGGGGCTTCTAAAATCCAATTTTGAAATGAACTGGAGTGGTTTATCCACAAGATGCCTAGTATACTCCTCATTATGTTTTTGCAAGTGGCTCTCCATCCCTAACTTCCCAAAGTCACCGGGCTTTCTCTTAATATGGGCTCTAAACTGTGGTCAGCTCTATGTTGGATTCACTCTGTGTTGCCTCTGGTAGTGCTGTCAATCCTTCCTATGCACTCCTGACCCATGCTGCACCTCCATACATCCTCCCCAACCTGTATGACCTTTCTCATACACTCTCACATACCCTCCCTAATCTGTGCTGTGCCACTTGCACTCATTTGCACACCCTTCCTGATGAATGTAGCAACTCTCACAATCTTCCTTGACACCATCCAACCCACAGGTATTTCTTGCATACCTTCTCACACCCTCCCCCACCCTCCCCAACCCATATATCACCTCTTGCACATCCCCTTACAAATCCCCTTGCATACCTCCTTGCATCCTCTTGCACCATCCCCAACCCACACAGTTTCTCTAATTCACACTCTCGCACTCCCTCCCCAACCCTCCCTAACCCATATTACACCTTTCACGTACCCCTTGCACCCTCAAGCAGCCTCCACCAACTCTCCCTTTTACACACCCTTGCAGTCTCACACACCCATCCCAACCCCCCATCACACCCTTGCAATCCCCCCCACGCCATGCCACGCTGCTTGCGCAGCCCCTCTGAACCTCTCTATCCTCCCATATCCTCAGGCACTCTCTCCAGACCTTCTCTAAATCTTCGCACTAACATCCTTCAGCACCCAGCAGCAGCCACCTATCTGCAAGCCTGCAACTTGTAATTTCCTACTAGCTTAGCCCACTGACATTGGTTGTGGGAAGCCAGCAGAAAGTTGCCTTGTCTAATGACGGTAAGATTCAGGTAACGAAGCAACCAGGGCCAAAGGGATAGGTGTCACTAAGTGATGTAGTCATGCTTTATACTCGCCTCACTTAGTGATGGAAATTCCAGTCCTGATTACCATCATAAGTCTAGGATGACTTGCAATTTGTAGAATACAGAAGAGAAATAATGAGAATATTAAATGTTACCAGGGCTCAGAGAAAATTGTTATTTGTGTCTGTAGGCAAAAATAATGGTGCAATGGTTATGACTGAGAAGATTCAAATTCAAATCCATTCTTAAGCCAGGGGAACTTACTTGTTTGACAAACAGTTGTTTTTCTGAGATAAAATGAAGGGGGACCCTGATGTAAGATGCCTTAAATTCTTAAAGGAGAGGTGATTTATAAACTCAACAGTTTTTTCCCCAAAAAATCATATGAAAACATTAATGGATCAACATAACTGTTTGTATACAGAACATGGTAAGCTACCGTAGTGTCAGAGATTATGTACAATGACTACTTCTGCTAAATAAATTTTGCAGATCTAATTTAAAATTCTAACAATTAAGGAGATGCTCATAAGCTATTTCTAGTTTATAACCTGCTTCATATCGGAATGATTTGCAGAGCCCCGCAATTTTGTGGTTTTTAGTTTATTTTTTAGACCCTGTCTCTCCTCTAAGTTGCTCAGGGTGTAATAAATGTTCTTTTAACTCAAAATGTGAAACATGTATATGGGCTGCAAATCAGATACTCATTCACTGAATTACTGACTTGTCTCTTGTTTTTTTATTGGTAAAATATTGATTGTAAATGAGATTGGTTCTGTATTAGTGTTTGAAATATGAGTTCAGTTGATGCAATCAGACTTTATTTCCAATTGCAATACTGTCTTAATATTTACTTATGTAAACTATATTAAAATAACTAAAAAGCAGTCTAACAGATTATTTTTTCTTTAAAAATCCCCTTTAGTACTCATATTGCTCACAATATCAATTAAAACAATTTTGTTTAAAAAACACAGTAAAATCTATATTCAGTTGTATGAAAATGAACTATTTGAAAGAAGAGAGTCTGCATCATTCTTATCCAAAGTAATGACCTATCACGTTGCCCATATTATAAGGAATACATGGAAGGAAATGACATTTTTGATATATAATGCTGAGTATTCATTTAGCAATGCAAATCAAAAGAGAATGCAGTAATAATTTTTTATAATGAAATATCAAGGTTTATGTTTGCTTTGTTATTGAACTGTCATCTTAGTATTTTGGAACTATTTTTGAAGGGATTTTTTAGGTTAGCTTTTGATATCTGTTTTTATATTATATGATAGTTGTGAGCTACCTAGAATAAAATAAATAAACAAACTATGGTTGAGTAAACTATAATTCAAAAGCATTACTCATTCATTTTACATATGTTTTTAATTGTTTTATTGGTCAGAGAAAAATAAGGAACTGGGAATGAGGAATGAATGCTTTTAATGTTAAAACATATCTGATTTAACTTGGTTTAGTTTATGGGTGTAAGTTTGCAATGGATTCCAAATATTCTTTGTCATGCTTTGGAAAAGGCAAAGCAAAAAAACACAGAAGAGATGGAATTTTATGAATTGGTACCCGTTATAAATATATATTAGCTTTAATTCATTATTGTCCTATTTTGAACCTGAGAACAATAATGGACAAAATGCAAGTAGTGATTAACTTCAGAGCCTGTGATTAGAATACATTGTCTTTTATACTTTCATATCCATTATTCCTCATATTCCATTTCTTTTGGTGCCTTAAAGAAATAAATACAATAGAATTTTGGCATCCCACCTAGCCTTTTTTCATTTCTATGAGCTCATATAAGATTTGGTTTTGGAGATGATGTCAGTCTAAATCGAGTCAGCCTTTGTGACACTTTTTGTTGTCAAATCTGAAATATCTCCAGCAGAGGGCACTCTAATATAACCTTGCAATAGCTTTCAGCTATTAAAAAAAATATTTTTTAAAGCTACATTTTTTTTCACTGACTGTCAAGACTTTCAAATAAATTATATATCAGAAAGAATGGTTAGATTAAAATCATAGAATAGTAAAGTCCACAAAATATCATTTTTTTAAAATAGGAACACAAATGTTATTAAGAATATTGAAATAAAGGATTATTTAGAAACATGTTTTATTTTTCTTAGATTTAGTATGTCAGCTTTAAACAATAAGATAAATAAACCTATATACAATGGTATATTTGATCAATGTCTGAACTGAAATCTTTAAAAGGAAGAATTAATATATAGTCCAGATTATGACAGTATTTGTAGACTTGCATGTGTTATTTATAATGAGTGTTGAAAATCCACTTCACAAAGCTTTGTTTTGTTTTTGTTTTGTTTTTTTAAAAAGAAGATAATAGGACCAGTAACTCTTCATTTAAAAGCTCACATTCTCTTTTAACTTTCTTCCACAAAGTCTTCTAGTGATGATTTAAAAAAAAACACTTCATACTTTATTTTGAGGTCAGGAAAGAAATTTGCTATCAAGCCTTGCCATTCATGAATAGGATAGTGGTATGAGTACAGGTAGTCCTTGACTTA
Organism: Protobothrops mucrosquamatus; assembly: GCF_001527695.2. Classification (NCBI taxonomy): domain Eukaryota; kingdom Metazoa; phylum Chordata; class Lepidosauria; order Squamata; family Viperidae; genus Protobothrops; species Protobothrops mucrosquamatus. The sequence goes on along the minus strand of NW_015391602.1, from coordinate 56,503 downwards.
TGACCACAATTGAGCCCCAAATTTTGGTTGCTAACTGAAACATTTGTTAAGTAAATTTTTATCACCATTTTACGACCTTGTGTGTCACAGCTGTTAGGTGAGTCATGGTGGTCGTTAAGTTAGTAACATGGTTGTTAAGCGAATCTGACTTCCCCATTGACTTTGTCAGAAGGTCACAAAAGGGGATTTACATGACCTCAGGGCACTGGAACCGTCATAAATATGAGTCAGTTACCAAACGTCCGAATTTTGATCACGTGACTATGGGCATACTGCAATGGTCGTAAGTGTGAAAAATGGTCAGAAATCACTTTTGCCAGTGCTTTTGTAACTTCAAACGGTCACTAAATGAACTGTTGTAAGTCAAGGATTATCTGTAGCGAGACTGAACCTAAATGTACCCTCCCATCCCTCCCCAAAAATCTTGCACCTTGGCATCATTTGACATCCAGTAATGTTCTTAGAAACAGTATAAGTAATATGATCAACATTTGTTTATACCAAAAGGAAATAATAATAATAATAATAATAATAATAATAATAATAATAATAATAATAATAATAATAATAATAATAATACAATTGCAAAAGGCGGCCTTACTAGGAACTGCTTCCATCCTGTGACGATATCTGTAATACCATCAAACATCCACATCTGCCTATCCCAGGTCCTTTGTAAGGACTCGATAGGTAGACAAAATGCCAAATCCAGTCTGATCATCTGGCTGACTGTGCGATGATCCATAATAATAATAATAATAATAATAATAATAATAATAATAATAATAATAATAATAATAATAATAATAATAATAATAATAATAATAATAATAATAATAATAATAATAATAATAATAATAGTTGTTGTTGTTGTTGTTGTTGTTGTTGTTGTTGTTATTTAAGTTGGAGGGGACCTTGGAGGTCATCTAGTGCAACCCCCCGCTCAGGCAGGAAACCCTATATCATTTCAGACAAATGGCTGTCCAGTCTCTTTTTAAAAACTTCCAGTGTTGGAGCATTCACCGCTTTTGGAGGCAGGTTGTTCCACTGATTAATTGTTCTAACTGTCAGGAAATTTCTCCTTAGTTCTAGGTTGCTTCTCTCTTTGGTTAGTTTTCATCTTGTCCTGCCCTCAGGTGCTTTGGGAATAGCTTGACTCCCTCTTCTTTGCGGCAGCCCGTGCGATATTGGAACACTGCTATCACCTTCTCTTCATTAAACTAGCCATACCCAATTCCAGCAACCGTTCCTTATATGTTTTAGCCTCCAGTCCCCTAATGTCCCCTTCCTTTTACTTAGAAAAAAGGAATCCTGCTATGCAAATGGCACTCAAGCTAATTCCTATTTAGCCACATATCAAGTTTCAGCCTTATAGCTCAGAGACACAAAGTAATTCCCAGCCTATTTTGTGCGTTCCTGTAACTGCCCAATAGAGGACAGCAAAACACTAATTTCTGGAAGTCTAATGATATATGTGTTCAGTATTGGTTCCCGCTATTATTGTCACATTACAAATTGAAATAAGGATGTTAAGCTTCTGCTTGGATGAAAGCATCTTTCACTGAATCTCTGCCCAACCAAAACCCCCAAAAATCCAAAACTGGACTGTAAAAAATTGTGGTCCCATGTGGTTCATTAACATCACCTCATTACCTGACACGCCTAATTGTAGCCTAATTTAAAAAAAAAATCCCAAGGCAATTAATATTATTTTTAAAATTATGATCATTCAATGAAGCCAAATTAAGACTCAGGAACGACATTACATGGAAAGTTCACCAGATACAAATGATAAAATCAAACTGGTTATACAGATAAATAAATAAATATAAACTCAATCTCAATTGAATGTTGGACAAATGCGAAAAAACAGACTTCCAGTGGGGAGCTGGCATACTGCTAATATGCAAGATTGCATTTGTGAGGAAATAGCATCTGGATCTAGGCCAGCTAAATCTCCCCAGAAGAGAGATGTTGAGATTGTCCATGAGATTCTAGACAATCACTCTTCACAAGTAACCTATAAATACTGCTGTTATGTTGGTGGTTTATGAGTTGAGTGGCTGGTAGTTGGGACCCCATAAAGCCCTCACAATGCAGTGTTCAACCAAGTCTTAATTTTTAATGTTTCTTATGAATGAGAAGAAATGATGGGCCCCAGGACATCTAGCTATCTTTCATACTTAAGGCACAACTAGAACTCAGATTCTCTATTGCTATCCAACACTTTGACCACTAGACTAAACTGGTGTTGGCACTGTCTTTCTTTATCCCTATCCAACTCTCCTGCCCCCAACCTTTTCTTAATATCTCATCTCCCAAAATTTCCAGAATGCTGAGACTTCTGGCAAGGATTGAAGTTTAGATAACTAGACACCCCACCGATTTGTGAACAGTGAGAAAGAGTTTATGCAATCATTTCCTGAAATCCTATACAAAGAAACAGAGTTAGAATATATGTTTCTGTATATCTTTATTAATTAGCAATTAGTAGCAATAGAAAATTAATGGCAAAAGCCCAGGTGGCTTATTTGGAAAAAAAGAGTTTCTATTCAACAGACCGTCCTGCTACGTAGAGTATAATATTATGAGCTGATTTGACATCTTTTTATCATCTCTATCAAATATAACGGGATTTTAATGTTTAAATCATCAAAAATATTTTTACCAATTCAGTGTCATGCCATCATTCTAGTTTTCTGTTTGTTTGTTTGCTTTTTATTTGTTTCATAAGAGACAAATAAAATGCCTTTCAAAAAACTCATCAGGATAATCTTGAGTAGAAAACAATATTTGTGGTTAGGGAAGTAAAATGTTTGACATACCATGTGCAATGTGAGTGAACAAAAACAGTTCACCTTCTAAAAGCCTCACATTGGGTGGGGCGGGGGTGGGCAAATAAGATAATAGGTTATCTGTGTTTTAGAAATATTTTCTCAACCTTTCTTCCAGAGGAATAAAAATGTACCTTTGTGATTATTTCCCTGCTAAATGAAAGATAGCACATACATAAACACACCACACAAGAGCTACAAAATCACCAAATTATCAAAATATGATTATATCTAGCCTAGCATCTTAGAAGTTCCAAACTCTTAATTTATGTCTTAGTAAAACAAAACATAAGCAATTTACATCAGCGTTTCTCCAGCTTCCCAAAACCAGCATATTCTACAATCTGGAACTAAAGAAAAAAAAAAGGAAAACAAAACAAAAGCAGCTTCGCCATAGCAAGTGATTAATGGGTTTGAGTTAATGGGTATTGCTTTAGTGTTTTGAGGCAGGGCCTCAATGTAGAAAAACAAGTCTATCTACATTACCTCCAGTTTAAATCATTATGATGGTTTGCTTCATTTATTCTGATTACTTTATTTTGGTGGAAATGCCTTCTGCATATCTGCAAGGGTATATCGAAGATTATTATGAAGCAACCAGTTTGATGCAACTTGTTAATGTTCTGATGTGGCTTCTTGGAAGTTCATCAAAGAGCACTTCACTGAATTCTTGATCAAAATTACCTGTCACTTTGAAATTTTGCAATATGCCTAGTGGTTAAGGTCGATCCAGCCCACTTAGCAGCAGGGTGGTACATGTACACACCAGAATTTCTGATTCCAATCACAATAGTAAACATTTTCTCGGTCCAGAAATCACTATGTTGCATACATCCATTGGAGGATGCTTCAGTCTCTATCTGAGATGTCCATATGATACCAATAAAGAAGAATGTTTGTAGCTCAGAGTTGAAATGAAATGTCCTTGGTGCTTTCTGAGTTGGTTGTATTCTGGGAAACCCCACTCCTTACTAGCACTGATGATGTTACCTAGTTTGAGTAATAAAACGTCTGTAAGAAAACAACCAAGCTCAGAGAGCACCAAGGACCTTTCATGTCCAAATGAGCAACTGGTTCCAGAAAGCTCCAGTAAGAATCTGGTGGATCTATTATTTTTAAAAGATCCAAGTCCGATAATCAATCCAAGAATTGAAAGAACAATGGTGGAGATTCAACATCAAAAAACTTAGAAGGCTCTCCTGCAGAAAAAGTCTCATTGGCGATGATGATGATGATGATGATGATGATGATGATGATGATGATGATAATAATAATAATAATAATAATAATAATAATAATAATAATAATAATAATAATAATAATAATAATAATAATAATAA
>NW_015391602.1:35390-52229 GCF_001527695.2 Protobothrops mucrosquamatus | reverse complement strand
ACGCCAAGTTGCAAGTTCTTGCTTGCAAGTAGTTGTGGAGGTATGGAAGGGGGGTATTGCTGCTGGCTTATAGTTTATGATGTCAGAATAGAAAAAATTGTAGGGTTGGGTGGGAATTGTATAGAATGCATGCGAACATGCATTTGAATGGCCTGGTATAAGTATGAATGGGAAAAGCTGTGTACAGCTCAGCACAAGCACAACTTAGGGCGCTATAAAATGCAGGCAGAGGATGCTGTGGGTGGATGTATGATGCAAGAATGAAATCCCTGGAGCTCTTTGGGGGAAAAACATGATGAGAGTGGGAGTGACTTATAGGAGTGATTTGTGACCTTCTCTGCTGACTTCTCCCTTGACTCTGCTTGTGAGAAGCTGGCAGAGAAGACTGCAAATGGCAATTATATCACCATGGGATGCTGCAACTGTGATCACATGACAGCCAGAACTTCATGGACTGATCATAAATGCCACATGTTTGGTGATGCTGTAACTTCCAACAGTCACTTAATGATCAGTCATTAACCGAGGACAACATGTAGCTATGACTGGGAACAGAGACAAAAAGATACAGGCTAAGGATCAAAAGTGGAGAAAGCAATGCTCATGTCTATATTGCTTGCATGGGGAATGGCTCAAATGAAATAACTTTATTATGGCCATAGGCCATTGTAAAACACAAAAAACAGAAAAAGAAAAAGTAATAAAGTAATAAATGTCATCTTAATGTACTATGAAGCACAAGCACTTATGCACCCAGATAGATATTATTTTGTTATCATTTGGAGAGAGAGAGAGAAAGAAAGAGTTGTCATCTGAGAGTATGTTAAATAAAAAAGATCTGAGTTGTCTGGGTATTTTGTTAATATCAAGGATATAAGGCAGAGATGAATGCCTGTATAGAATTGACAGCAAAGGAAGACATGATGCAACGGCACCATAAAGAGCATAATCTTTCCACTTGCAGACTTCTCTTGAATCTGTCTTCAGTTACTGGAGTAGGAAGGATATTAAAACAGGCCAAGGTTAATTTAGGAACTGGATAAGATTTCAGCATTCAGCTGATTTTAATTTTCAAAAGGCAACTGACAATATGTCTCTTAGCAGAGAGGTCTGTTCATTTCCATATTTAGCACCATCCCCTAAACTCAGGATTGATTTTCTCATGTCCCAGCAACAATATTACCTCAGCGGAGTTAGCTGCATGTTGTGTCAAGTAACTTTTTTCCAGCTGGAATTAGACATATCAGTATTAAAGAGACCGAACCAACCTGACCCAAGTATACCTTTAGTCAATATGCTAAGCTGGAGTCATCTCTAACTTTGATGATAACTTCTAACTGCTGCCATGTTTGAAACAAAGCAAGCAGAATTCATAAAATCATAGAGTTTGAAGGGACTAAATAGATGTTCTAGTCCACCTCTCTCCGCGCTGCAGGAATCCCTATATCATCCTGGACAAATGGCTGTCCAGTCTTTTCTTGAAAATGTCCAGTGATGGGGCAACTTCAGGAGGCTGGCTCTTCCACTGCTTAATAGCTCTCACACTCAGGAAATTCTTATTTAATTCAGATTTGGATTTCTTCGTGTAAAGTTCCTGCTCATTGATTCTTGCCTCATTCTTAGATGCTAGAGAGAATAAATCTACTTCTTCCTGTGATATTACTTTATGTATTGAAAGACTACTGTCATGTCTCCTTTTAGCCATTTCATCTTTAAGCTAAACAGGCCAGCTACCTTTAATTGCTGTTTGTAGGATTTAGTCTCCACGCTCCTGATCATCTTTACTGCTCTTCTCTGCATTCTTTCCAGTTCCTCAGAAGTTTTTTTGAATTGTGATTGTTGTGTTCTTTTGTATTCCCCCCCCCTTAATCCCCTATGCGCATCCTGATCACCCATTAAGGGTGATTGCCCTTCTCCATCTGCATACAGTTTCATGCCCGTTGCTGGTTGGCTAACTAGCAACGGGGTCTTACCAGCCAATGGAATTGTGTGATTACAAGCCAGGGGAATCCCATAAAAGAGGGCTCCCCTGGCGCAGATGCCAGTCCGGATTTACTTGATGCCTTGCCAATAAACCGAGAGCTGACTGTCACTCGACTCGTGTCTTACTGCCTGCGCGATCTAACAGTGATGACTAGACCTGGGCAAAGTATTCCAGATGTGGTGTGATCAGTGCAGCCTAGAGTAGTGTTTTCATTTTCCTTGACATTATACCACTAATGAATAACAATAACACTTAGACTTATATAGACTTATATACCACTTCACAGTGCTTTACAGCCCTCTCTAAGCAGTTTACAGAGTCAGCATATTGGCCCCAATAATATGGGTCCTCATTTTACCCATCTTGGAAGAATGGAAGACTGAGTCAACCTTGAGCCAGTGAGACTCGAACTGCCGATAGTTGGCAGTCAGCAGAATTAGCTTGCAATACTGCATTCTAACCACTGTGCCACTGCTCTAATGAAGCAATCCAAAACAGTTTTGGCTTTTTTGACAGCTGCAGAACATTGCTGGCTCATTCTTAAATATGCCTATCAATTTGGACTCTTCTTTCCAATGCAGCCATGCTACTGTATGATCTAACAACAATATGAAGCAAAGTTCTTTCTTATATATCTACTGGCACCAAGGGCAATATTACTGGATCTTTTGTTGCAGTGAGTCTTGTATATTGTTGAGCAAGACTGCTGAGATGGAGAACCAGAGAATGTATGTAATATTTGAAAAGCAGAAGGGCTAATCTGCAGCCCTAAGATTTTCCTCACTAGGATTTCTTTTGTGAGATGACCTAATGTGCTACATCTTATGCTTAACAATCTTAACAAAGTTTAAAAAGCAAAAGTAATAGTAATCTGTTATTAGCAGAACTTTTAAGTTCATTGCACAGCTTTTCTCTTGAAACTGAACATAATACTAAAATTTCTATATTCAATAGCATAGAACAAAAGAGCAGAATTGGGCACTTTATTTCTTAGTTAAGCATGATAAGATCATTGCTTGATCTCTCAAAAATGTCCTGCCCCTGAAATATATAAATGGTTTCTTACCACTTCAATAATTTTCCTTGCAATATTTGATGCTCATTTTACTAATTATCGTTAGCAAACTAAGTGGAATTAGGTGATAGCCGGTGTACATGGCAGTTGCTGAATCAGTTGCTGGTTACCTCTCTCCTGAAGTTTGGAATAACTATGGTCAAGCCACAGTCCTGGGGATTTGAAATCATGTAATAACTGCAAAAAGAAAAGTCAGAAAAGAATCCTCCACTCCAAATTCATTTTTAGGTTTTCTGCAGTAATAAAGTCAAGTCTTGGGACCATGGTAGATTTTAGGTAATTAATTACAGCTATTATCCCCAAGCATGTAACCTGTGGTCAGTGTGGGAAAATAGTGGTATCTGCTTTCAGAGGATAAACTCGTCATTAGGTGACATCAGTAGTGCAATTGTGCAGCCTGAAAAAACACTCCCTGAGGAATTTCTGTCCAGTTGGAATGTCTCTTTGCGATAACTTAGTTCAGTGATGGCGAACCTTTTAGAGACTGAGTGCCCAAACTGCAACCCAAAACCCACTTATGCATCGTTGGGTGCCGACAATGGGTGTGGCCCATTGTCTGGGTGTGGCCCATTGAGTGGGTGTGGCCCATTGGATGGGCGTGGCTGCGGTGGTAATGGCAGAGTGGGTGGGACTAAAAAGTTCAATCAATCAATTCCAACTTTGCAAGATCTTTTTTTCCCTCGCGAGTTGAAATTGACTGATTGAACCTTTTTTTTTTTTGCACATGGCGGTGGAGGCCTAAAGCGAAAAGGTTTTATAAAACCCAGCGGAAGGCCTAGGACCGGGGCGATGGTGTGCGTGCCCACAGAGAGGGCTCTAAGTGCCACCTCTGGCACCTGTGCCATAGGTTCGCCACCACTGACTTAGTTCAATGGATATATTTGGAAAAATAGAAAAACTACAAAGATCATGAAATTCTGTTTTATAATGCTTGCTCATGCCCCCCCCCCCACAAACCTTCCCCCTAAACTCGCCAACCCTGCCATATTTCTCCTGGCTGCAAATGAGAATAGCTATATATTGACTTCACAGGCAACCAATAAGTCAATGTTGGCTTATTAAATCACAAGAAGATTTGCCATATGTAGCCGCTTCTTTTTTATCAGGTCTTATTTTAATTTTTATTTGCTTTTTCTGCTTGAACAATTAACTAAATTAACCCAGCACAAGCTGTAATAATACATTGTCCATAGCTAATGTAATCATCTATTGAATTAACCCCATTTTCTGCCTTCAGACAGAACAAAACATCGAAATTGTATTATGTTTGAATACCTTGTTATTCAGTATATGGTTCAAACACAGCCGGGATGAACCAATTCAAGAATATGTTTAGCATCCAAATGAACTATGATTCACAACTGATCTCAAAACTGAATTAAAAATGGTTTACAATCTTACGTGTTTGGATGCAATAAAACATAATTCTCAACACAAATATAACTCAGGCCTGTTTACTAATTTTGACAGCATCAGAGCACAACAGAAACAACATACATTGTAGCCTTAGAAATGTAGATATTAGTCTCTCCAGACATGCTCAGTGATTTCATTGTTATTAGGAAAGGCACAGGAATTTCTTTTTTATATTCAGTGCCCCAAAGCACACATTTTGTGCAGCCAAATCTATCACTGTGGTAGATTTGCTGAATACAACAATATTGTATTAGGGATGAACAGGTTAGAATGCTGACCTAATAGTAAGAGAATTACCAATAAATCCTTCAATGTGCAACCTAGGGATTACATAAAAGCAGGTACTTTATTATTTCAATAGCCAAGAGGATTAAATTAATCCCATTTAAAGATTTGGTATCTTTTTTGTTAGCTATTTTAAAATAAAAAGTGACTAGGGACTGTTCTATTTGAACTATAAAGTTAAATTAACCCCATGATTAATCCCTTGCACAAAGAAGAAAAAGAAGTGTGCATTAGGAGTGTGCATTAGATATGCCACTGCATGTTCTTCTAGTACTAACAATCTGGAGATTTCTAACTGATAGTAAAAAAAAAAAAAGTACACTATTCCTGTTAGTGCGAATTGGCAGCAGCTCTCTAATTAAGTGAAATTATTTGTCATCACCAAGCTATTTACACTGAAAGCCAGATGGTACATCATGGTCATTGAAGATGTTATTTAAATCTTGTGTTCAAATTTTCTTCTGCAAAACAAACACAAGCCAGATGCTTTTATTACCCATGTCATGAAGCTACTACTTTTGTATAAAGCCCCTTTGGTGCAGAGGGGCCTGTCTATGCAATCATTGGTTGACCTACCCATGCTTTTTTTTGTTGCCCACACATTTTTCAACATATGGTTTGTTTTGGTAACTTTCTCATCTATTACTTCACTGTCTCTGTACTGATAAAACACTAAATATCCAGATAAAAGTACAATATGTCCCAAGATAAGATATTTGTATCTTATTTCAACAAATTCTGATTTGTCTTAAAATTAAATATTAATGTCTTTCAAACAATGGCACTGAGGTGAATAGCATGCCAGGGATTACTGATGGTCAAACCTCCACAAGTAGGTACTGTGGGAAGTCAGAGCCCCAGAGAAGGAAATATTAAAAGGGCAGAAATATATATTTCCTCAAAAGTATTTTAAAAGGCAGAAACCAACTTTGGCTCCAAATCTATCTCTCTGCCCCAAGCAAGACCTAGCCCCATACAAATGCAGATGTAAAACCATCAGAAAGTTGAAGCCAGAGCAATCAAGAAGACAAAGAGAAANCCTCAAAGTTCATGCCACAGGAACAGGAAACTATTCCAAACAGGGCTAGAGGGGGTATAAAAACCTTCTACCCATGTGCTCAGTTTTTTTCTTCTCCTCTGCTCCTTCTTGCAAGGACCATCTTTCTTCTGCAATAAACTGTAACCTTCTTCCCAAAGCAGTCGCCATGTTTGCTTATTTATTCCCGGCTTGGATGAACCAGGATGAAGAATTACTTCTATCAGTACCAAGAAGCTGCTAGTTGCTTTCAGGAGAGCATATGTGAAACAAAATGAAAGAGTTAGCCTGGCATCAGAAGGACAGGAAGGTTTTTTTATGATCAGTGATGTTACTTGGCCCACATGCTAGTGCTGGACTTCATAGGAAGGATATTCATTGGGCTATTCAAATTTCCAGAAAGTAAAATAGACATATTTCAAATCCTGGCCTTCAGGATCATCTTAATTTTCATGAAGGTCTTAAGTGCTATGCATTCTGGAAAATAAAAATGGTGGGAAGTTGAAAATATGTCTACCTATTCAGGAAAAAAAAGACAAAGATAAACTAGGAACAGTAGATTTATGGTGTTGGTGAGCTACCTTCTTATCACTTTGTCTTCTGATAATGGGTGGTCTCAAACTGGTTATACACAAATGGCTAAAGTTTGTGAGATAGCCCAAGAAAATAGACATGAAATTTAAACATCACTCTGACAAAAGATTTCAGCAATAAAATACCTTCCTTTTATCAAAATATGAAACTTCTTACTGCTTTGTTATTCAATAAATAAGGACAAGGGCAGTTTATCTGAAACTGATGCAATGGTTTATCTATATAAGTAAGTCTAATTTATAGTCAGAGCACTTTGAAAGTTAAACCTCTCTGAGAAGGCATATAAATGTATAGCACATATTCTGTGGCTCATCAAGTTCCATCCTTTGTTAATTAAAATGAAATATTAAGTCTGTAAAATTTGATGGCCATATTTTTGCATCTTTCATTGGTTACAAGATTTCTCACTTTTTATCTTTTGCATATTTAGTAGAGAGGAGCTTGCTTCCAAATATATATATGGTCAAGCTGATTTTTCAGTCTTTTACTTTTTAAGGAATATTAATCTTGATTTATGATTCTGGCAACCATGCTAATAATTTGAAGTATTATCCTGTAAGTCCATAAAGTCTCTTTTGTATGTAATACTGTCTTTCCTGACCTGTTGACCTACACCATCATCCTCATATTATACTTAAATCTTAATATTTTGAAGCAACATCTTTAGGAAAGAAATTAAAAGTTTGGGAAACTTAATAGGCCAGGTGGCAAGCTGGTTAGGGGATTCTGAGCATTGAAGTTCATTATCTTAAAGTTACAAACATTGAGAAACATTGGCCTAGAATATATTAAAGCATAGCAGGCAAAGTTGAAAGCAATGCTTAAGCTACGAAAAATAATACTTTTAATTGGAAGCAGGAAAACATGGACAGAAATTGTATTTGCAGTGGGCTGAGGTAAGCAGGAAATGATGCCATTCATTCCTGTTCTCCATAAATTGTTGGGGCAACCTGCATGCTTTTAATTTTTTATTTATTCTAAGTCTGGAATAGAACTCACACCTTCCTGGCTAATAATCTAGCATCTTTTATACCACTACACCAAACTGGCTCTAATGCCTTTCAAAAGCACACATTGGGGCAGAGGGGTGGTGGGGGTGGTGGAACATAAGCCCTGTTCTTAGTTTTATTCTTCTGCTCTAGAAAACATGTAACTCTTGGGATAGATGTTATTCTGTGCCAATTTGTTATCTAGAAAATCTTTCTGCCTACATATTCTAGCTTAAATTTAAAGCTAAAAAGAGATATTAAATCTTACCCACTTCCAGCCACTATCTGGTAACTTCTCTCTGTATGTAGGTAAGGCAAGGGCTTGGGGGGGGATCTGCCTGCAAAAATCAGCCAGAACATACATGTGTATCTTATGAAGATGTGCTTGCAATTTTAGACTAGATGGTTTCATAGAAGTAAAAACAAACAAAACAAAAAGACCTGTCTTCATGAAAAAAGAACTCAGTCCCATTTAACAGTCAGGTTAACCACTGCAAAGCTTGCTACAATCTAAAAATAAATTTATTGTTTCTTACAAGGGAAACCTAAAAGGGATTAACATAGATTATAATAGAAAATGAAAATGAAAATGTTGTCAATTCCAAACAGATCTTGATTGCTGGAAAAGAAAGAAGAATGAAGTGGTCATAAATGATAGGAAAACTGCCAAGAAATCAAACATAAAATGGTATTTAGCTTTTCTGACATAGGCTGTTGGTGTCTATCAATAGCATTTGTAAAGGAATTCCCTAGAAATGTGCCTTTAGGCAATTTTAGGATATAGCTGCAGCCAGGCTTAGCTAAAGGCTAAGGCCAGAACATTTCATGATTTAAAAGGGTTATTACTCCAGATGATAAGGAATGGTTTTTGATAATGTATGTTTTATCTGTCTTGGGGAAAAAAAACACTGTTTTCCACTAACCAAAGGATGAAGCAATATGCACTTACTTTGGCAGAGATTTGGGATATTTAACAATGATTTTTTGTATTGATTACATCATACTTCTATTTACACATTAATGAAACCAACTGAAAAATGCTATGCATGTGTGGTGACCTGTCAAAAATCATCAAGCACAATTCAAGGGCAGCTACATTTAATATCAGTTGCAAAACACAGCTTTGTACTTGGGTGGCTAATTCTTCTGGTTTTGTTGACACTCAGGACTCCAATGATAAAGGGAAGTAAATGCTGTAAGGACTACATGCCAGGAAATGGATTCCAGCAGAATTTGGCAAACAGGAACTTCAGTGAGTCTGTTCTAAGGGGGAAAAATCAAGCAGAACAAGCAAAGAAAGAACTCACAGAAATGGTGTAAGACATAATAGTGCTTAAAAAGCAAAAAGGCCAGAACAATATCAGCAATAACAATAAATTTGAGATGAAAGATAAGTGAGAATCCAAATATGAATACATTCACAAAATTAGTAACTGAATCTCATGCTGAAAATGAAAAGTGTCAAGAAGCAAAAAACGCAGAAATATTGTCACCCATGCAGGCAGAAATATAATCAAGCAAATATTTGGGTGGATGAAACCCTGAAGGAAATGCTTCCTTGCCTGAATCAATATGGAAATAAACAGCTTCCTCTATTGCTCTGCTCTGTACTGCAGCCTTCTGGGGGTTCTGTAAGTTTATGCAGAAATTATCGCTACTTTATGGAGTCAATGTAATTACTGCAGGAAAATTTCAAGTGAATCCTTCCTTGGAGTCATGCTTTTATTTATTAGTTTAATCATCTGTCACTTTATATTTATTTGCTCAGAAACATTTTGCTCCCTCACTTCCTAAAATCAAACTGAGTTCATGCATTACAGTGTTAATATATGCAGCAAGAAATGCCCATGTGCTTGTCTGAAGACTCAAATGTGGCCAAATAGCTGTTATATTATTTAGAATGCTGTGCAATTTGTACTTGCATTCCAGCTGTGCTTCACATTATCTTCTTGAAGATCTGAGTACTTGCCAATGTTGCTGTAGCCTACAGCACAGCCTGCCGGGGTGTTCCAATCCACAACTGTTCTTTGTTCATTCGCAGTTGTGCAGAAACACCTCAAAGAAAACACTGCCATAAAAATGTTCTTTTTACATCCATATGTGCTCAAAATCAAATAATCCATGCCCTCATTTTCCCTTAAGCAACTTCCAGATTAGGCTGCTATAGTATCATGCCATTTCTATTGCTTCATTAATATAATTTCAGTGAAGGAGAGGAAGTGATTTCAACTGATCATCCTTCTGTGTTTTTCAACACTTTTAATATTTTTCTTTCTTTCCATATCATTATATCATTGTGGAGGAAGAATCAAAATAGCAGCATGGTGTCTTTTGACTGTAGCTCCAGGAGCTATTTTTCAGAAGAATCAGTGTTTGTATAATTAGTAAAGGATCATACTACAGTATTGCATTATATTCTCTCTTTTTTCTTTTCATTTAAATCACATAACCAGAAAAGCAAAAACACCCCTTCTTACCTCCAGGATAAACATCCGGAGGCAACAGGGAAGATGGTGTATCCTTCTTTTTTGTCAATTGTGACAGTCACCAAAGATGTATTACAAGACACTGGTCCAAGCCCAGGCATCCTCTCAAATCAGGGATAAGGAGTATGAGCTATTAAAGAACTTTACAGTATTTCAAACTGAAGCAGCTCTGCCCCAACAGATGCTATGTTTGGGATACGTTGCCAATAAGGACCCTGGAGTGGAGAGTAGGTTGGTTTAGCAATGTTATCTGCTTGCTCCCAGAGACAGTATCTCAGTCAAGCTGGCTGGGGAATTCTGGGAGTTGAAATCCACCCATCTTAAAATTGCCAAGGTGGAGAAACACTGCAGTATCTGATTAGCTCCCCTGCCTGCTCTTTCTCATTGATAAAATTGATTGACTGCTTTAGCTTTGTTTGGCTAGCATTACAATGAATGTTGGTTGGTTTTGGGCAAATAGGGCAAGACTAGTAGGAGATGCTGTTGTGAGAAGGAAGAAAAGAGGAATTCCAGTATAGCACCTGAACAGTCATCTGATGCAGAAGAGGAGAAGGCAAGGTCTCTATAAGCCTAGATATCAGGGATAAGATCATCTCAATGTTACAGGTTGGTTTAGAATTAGATACTATATTAAAATTAATACAAAAGTAGACTTCTCAAATTGCAGGACCTGGATTTTTTTTTAAACTGCATTTGGTCCTTTATCTAGTATTGGTTATTAATAAATATCAGAGGAACAAGTTTCAAAACTACAACTTTGCAGATTATTGAATAGAGAAATACATATATCTACATATATGATGAGGACCTAAGTCCTGCCTAGTAAGTTTATTCAGCACATTTCTCTTCCATTTTTCTGAGTGGACAGGTGCAAAATGTTTGCCTCAATTTGTTCCCATTTCTAGAGATCTTTCTTGTTTTGCCAGGAGAACAGGCAGCTGGTCATTCCTTAAATTCTTCTATGCTTGATATACTTCCCTGAGTACAGAATACTAGTGAGGCACTGAAGATGCAATTGTGTTTGGTTCAAGAAAATGGATATGTAAAGGAGCAATATCAGTTGCTGTGAGTGAATCAATCTTTGTCAACATTGTGGAGAATCTAACTATTGTAATTCCTGATGAGCAATGTCTTCTGGTGATCTAGGCAATCATGGTCATTTATTTAGTGTACAGTACATTTTTTATTCCTTTTCAGAGTAAGCAACATTATGCAAAGCATAGAAAAGAGGAAGAAGTAGTAAGCAAAAGAAATTGGAGTAGTAGCAGGAGATAAAAGAAAAGGAAATCTACTATAAGTAAATCTAGTTTAAAATCACACCATTCACTATACCTTTCTTTACTTTTCTATTCC
This sequence comes from Protobothrops mucrosquamatus, assembly GCF_001527695.2. Classification (NCBI taxonomy): domain Eukaryota; kingdom Metazoa; phylum Chordata; class Lepidosauria; order Squamata; family Viperidae; genus Protobothrops; species Protobothrops mucrosquamatus. The sequence continues at coordinate 41,011 of NW_015391602.1, read as the reverse complement.
TAAAAAACAATTCTACCACCTCCATTCACTGATTCCTTTGCCTTTTGTTCTTTAAATTTCTCACCTCTCTTTTTTGAGGATCATGTTGTCAATTCCATTCAGCCAATTCAGAAGCTTTATCTAACAAGTAGGAGTTTCTGTTAGCTATTAGAAATATTAGCCTGTTGGAGCCCAACACATGGTCCAGGTGTAATTCATCTTTTATTTCAAGCTGCAGGTCCCCAAATCTGGGGCTATCAGAAACTTTCTCATGTAAAGGAACAGCACCAATTATTTTAGTCTGTGGGGGTTTGGGGAGTGGAAAGATCTGTGGGAGTGAGCGTAGAATAGAGAAGAATGTATTTGCATTAGAATTTTGAATATCTAAATGTCTTATGGCAACAACAGGTATATAGCCAGATTGCTGCTCATCAGCAGCACAGAAAATATATTTCTCAGAATAGATGTTTCTATCCTGGGCAGTTGGTAGTAACTAGATCTATTAGAAATGTAGCTGTTTTGGAGGTTTGCCACTGATGTTCCTCTCAAATAATCATAATCTAGTCTTAATAATATCAGCCTGTTCCAAATCCAACAGATCACTAATGGAGAATAATAACAGAATAACAGGGTTGGAAGAGACCTTGAAGGTCTTCTACTCAAACGCACTGCTCAAGCAGGAGACCCTATACCAGGGGTAGGCAACCTTGGCTCTTTTATGACTCGTGGACTTCAACTCCCAGAATTCCTGAGCCAGCATGGCTGGCTCAGGAATTCTGGGAGTTGAAGTCCACGAGTCATAAAAGAGCCAAGGTTGCCTACCCCTGCCCTATACCATTCGGTACAAATGGCTGTCCAATCTCCTCTTAAAAACCTCCTGTTATTGTGTACCCACAACTTATGAAAGCAACCCATTCAACTGATTAATTGTTCTGTCAGGAAATTTCTTTTTAATTCTAGGTTGGATCTCTCTTTGATAAGTTTCCATCTATTATTTGTTGTCTTGTCCTCAGATGCTTTGGAAAATAGGTTGTCACCCTCTTTTTTGTGACAGCCCCTCAAATATTGGAAGACTATATTCAATAAGTAGCTTATTGTAGAATGCATAGTCATTTTCTTTTCTCTCTCAGGGGCACTGTTGGTAAAACATCCTTGGGATTATCTGAGAGTGAGTTGTTACAGTTTACTGTACATTAAAGTTCCAATGGCTATGTTGAATTATGAGTGAGCAGGTTTACTCCAGGCAAAAAACTTGGATTGGAAAAATGGAAAAAGTGCTTTAGAAAGATTTCATTATAACTAGCATGCTGGGAACTGTAAATTGCCCAAAAGACAGTAATACTTGCCAGCAACTGCCTCTAGAAAGAAACCATTCAACTGTCTGTAGCTCTAAGTTGTTTTTCACAGCCTAAAACCTGACTGAAGGACATAACAATAGCTTTCTAAAATCCCCATCAACCTGTTTACTCCATTATTTGTAATTTGAAGAACGATCTGATTAGTTGGTATATAGCATTTGCATTTTACAATCCTTTCCTCCTTCAACACTTGATTATTTAGAACCTGCATCTCATTCTTCCCTATGACATTGCTAACCTTCTTCATTCATTTCTTTTCTAATTTAAATCTGAGAATAGGTTCTTTCTTTCCTCCACTATTTATATGGAGCATATATTGTGCACAACATTTTTGTTTTGACAGTCTGGGGATTTTTCTTTGGTTGACTATCAACAAACTTTTTGATTCTTAATAAACTTTAGATTCTCAGTGAGTCTATTTGTTTTTAAATGTAGTAACTTAAAGATGAAAAGAACAGTTTGTCTGGATATAATCTCAGTCTTATTATTCCTTCTTTCAGGCATTTTAAATTTGCATCCTGAACAAGAGGGACAAATGGCTGCTGAACAAATAGCAACAATCTGGAGGGCAAGGATGTCCTCTCTCATGGAGGATGACAGATCTATAAATCGCTGGTTGTCTATCTCCATTTGTAAGTCCCATTCTGAAGACTCATACCTGTCAGGTGGACAAGGACGGAGGATGTTCCTTACAGAGAAGGATTGCTTACTTGTGATAGATCTGTCAGCCTTCAGTTGCTTCATAGGGTTAGATGACTGTGTTACAGAAAGTACGCACTGACTTTGCTGCTTTTTTCCATAGTGATAGAGCAAATATTCTATTTATTAAAACATTCCAACATTAGTAATGGAGGAGGTGAAGATGAATTAGAGTAAACAATAAGCCAATGATAGCAATTAAGAGCAATTTAAAGCAGTTCATTATAGATGTGGCTACTTCATCGCCACCTTGGGCCCCTCTGCATCTATGTGTGACTACTATTCAAGAAAGATCTAAAAACAAAATATAAAAAGTAATGATAACCAGGTTGGCATGATTAAAAAAATAGTTGATTTGGCTAAAGTGACTTGAAGTTAAATCTATTCACTACTATGAAAACTTTTCCATCTTAACTTAAGCTTCTGAGAATTAGTCCAGTATAACTATGTGTATGATACTTTCAGCATTTTTCAAATTTGAGCTTTAGTGAATATCAAGAAAAGATTCCCTTTATCAGCCACATCTCCACCTTTGCCTTAGAATGGTAATAGCAGCAACAGCTTGGCTTTTATGCATTTATTTATAAAATGTATAGGTCACCCATCTTTTATTTGTTCCTCCACTTATTTCTTACTTCAGTTATCTACACAGAACTGATGTTTGAAAGGTATGGATATTTTTAACACACATTGCTTCTTTTTGAGCCAATTGCACCTTTCAGATTCCAAAAAATACTTTAATAAGAATATAAAATCCACAGCTTTTTCAAAGGCCCTTTGATGAAGTTGTAAGCAGCACTAGAGGCTAGAATCAGAGTTCATTAAATCATGATAGCACTAGTACTTAGACTTATATATCACTTTGTAGTGCTTTACAGCCCTCTCTAGGCAATTTACAGAGTTAGCATATTGCCCCCAATAATCTGGGTCCTCATTTTATCAACCTTGGAAGGATGGAAGGTTGAGTCAACCTGAAGCTGGTCAGGATCGAACTCCTGGAGTAAGCAGTGAGTTAGCCTCCAATACTCATTCTAACTGCTGCACCACCAGGAACCATAGTTTAGAAACCACAATAATGAAGCTCATACAACATGCTCAACCAAAGTCAAATAAATTACTGGACAGTCACTTGTCTGAGATTGTATAGGTTCTCCTTCTTGAGTGGGGGCCTGGACTAGAAGACCTCCAAGGTCCCTTCCAGCTCTATTCTATTCTATATTATGACTTAGCAGAATCCAGATTCTGAATTATGGCCATCATATGGAGATCAGGAGGATCTTCAGCCAACACAACATATGTGCACACTTCAACCCGAAGAATACACTAAGGCAGAAGCTTATCCACCCCAAGGATAAAACACCCAGACACAAATTGAGTAACGTGGTATATGCAGTACAATGCAGTAAGTCATATGCAGATCTGTGCATTGGGGAAACAAAACAATATAGGAGAACAAACCCATCAGGACAAGATTCAGCAGTCCATCTGCATTTAAAAGACAAAGGCCACTCTTTCGAAGACAGCAACGTCCACATTTTGGAAGAGAGGACTACGGATTTGAAACAGGGGTCAAAGAGGCCTATGTCAAAATTGAACAGCCTTCTCTCATCATAGGGGAAGGGATACGTCATCATCTATCTTCAGTCTACAACACAGTCCTTTCAACAGATCCAAGAAGACTCCACACCCATTTGCACTACTCAGGTGACTCTGAAGACACAGATAAGCATCAACTATTTGCTAAAAGAATGCAAATGACCAGCTGTCTGCAAGAAATATAAATCTTTCCATTCCCTACCATCCATGCAGAGCTGAAGAAGCTTCTTGGATGAGAAGCGAAATGTCTTCAAAGAGAAAAAAGAAAGTCCAGTTGGCTCATGAAAAAGCACCTTTGGGACAACCATGACCTGGATGACTGAGAATCTCCATAGGCCATCATGTGGAGTTAATTATATTTATTACTATAGATTTCCTTGTTTCTATTCATACCAATAATATATATTATGTTTTGAAAAATCTGACTTCACATAGCACATTTCAGTGTATTTAACCTATGTTTGCCTTTCTGATGTTGTTGCAACAAATAAAGCAGTAGCTGGAGCTTCAAATGGAAGAGAACAATTATTCTTCTGACAATGTCAATTTTGTTTCAAGGTGAGATATTCTTCTGCACCTGAATATGCACATAGACTTTCATGGCCAGAGTTTAATTTCTGAGTTAGTTCTTGCTTTATAGTTATACCACATCTTTTTGCTTCATGAGGAACAGATTTGGGAATATTTCAGTATGAAACAAAGAACTGTGGCCTCAACATGAATACAAAATTTCATTATAATATCCTGGAGTATTGAATTTTTATTGTTTTTTAAGCTGTTCATTTTACAATAGTCTAATTACATTTTTAACTAAATAATGTGGCTTCTCTTGAGAGATGCAATTAAAAGTAATAGTGCTATATGTTTAAAGTATTAAGGGAAGAAAACAGAAATGTTTTTTTAAGTAAATTGTTGAGTACATATATAAACTTATTCAGAATCATAAATTTTTGCGGTTATTCAGTTTGTACACATGAAACATTGTGGGAGAGGTGATTAAGCATACACAGAACTCCAGGGGAGTTTAACTGGTCATATATAGGTAGTTCTCGACTTATGACCACAATTGAGCCCAAATTTCTGTTGTTAAGCGAGATATTTGTTAAGTGAGTTTTGCCCCATTTTACAGCCTTCCTTGCCATACTTGTTAAGTGAATCACTACAGTTGATAAGCTAGTAACCTGGTTGTTAAGTGAATCTGGCTTCCCCATTGACTTTGTTTGTCAGAAAGTTACAAAAGGTGATCACATGAAGCTGGGACACTGCAAGAGTCATAAATATTAATATTATATTAATATTTTAAACAGTTGCCAAGCATTTGAATTTTGATCACATGACCATGGGGATGCTGCAAAGGTCATAACTGTGAAAAACGGTCATAATTCACATTTTTCAGTGCCAATGTAACTTTGAACAGTCACTAAACAAACTGTTGTAAATCGAAGACTACCTATAATGAAAACAGCCTTGTTTTCAAATTCCAGTTCTTTTGAACATGCATCACACAATGCCACCACCATTTTTAAAAAAGCCTCAGCTCCTGCAGTTGCTTCTATATAAGTCCGTGTCCTTTTCATTTGAAGTGGGAACCTGCAGATGGATTTCTATATGTGTGTTTGACTGAATACATGGAGCAGCATTATAGCAGGTGCTTCAGCTGGTACAAAATGCGGTTTTGGGTACCCAAATAAGAGCAGATGTAGAAACTTATGAATGAAGAGATTACTGCAGACGAAATTTTAAATGCAGTTAAACAATTGAAAGCTGGTAAAGCCCCTGGTACAGATGGTTTGACAGCAATTTATTATAAATCATTGTCAGATGAAATGATTCAACCCCTAAAAATATTACTTAATAGAATTATGTTGGGAGGACAAATACCACAGTCTTGGACAAGAGCTTTTATATCTTTGATACCCAAGGATGAGAAGGAGGTTTTGGAACTTAAGGATTACAGACCTATTTCTCTGCTGAACGTGGACTATAAAA
>NW_015391602.1:29748-33520 GCF_001527695.2 Protobothrops mucrosquamatus | reverse complement strand
AATATGGAGAAGATGGATTGTTTATATTCAAAAGAAGCATAGAGTGGTAGAATACAATTTAGGTTTTTAGATTTTTTTTTATTTTTTTTGTTTACTCTATCTTTTCATGTAGATTAAGATATTTTGTGGAGTTAGAGATATTAGTATTTGTTTATTTATATATGAATATTATCCTGGGATTAGGTTTGGGAAGTCCGGGTGGGGGTGGGGGATTTTACTTTTTATTGTGTTTATTCATGTTTATGATTGTTTTTTTATGATGAAAATCAATAAAATTTCTTTGGAAAAAAAAAAGAGCAGATGTAACACCTCCACTGTGCAAGCTGAATTGGGTGCCAGCCTGCTTCCGGGTTCTCAAAGTGTTGGTTATAATATCTAAAGCTCTGTATGTTATGTGGCCAGATTTCCTACAGAACTGTCTTCATCCCATTACATTAGGCCGGCCCACCTGGTCAGATAGGAAAGGTAGGTTGTAGACCTCGCCAGCCAAAGAATTCCAACAGAAAGATAACTTTCTCTGCTGTTGTCTCCACCATGTGGAACATTCTCCTGCTGAAGGTGAGGTGGGCCCCACTCTCCAGGCCTTCTGGAAAGATGTGGAAACATGGCTTTGGCCTTGCTTGAGGTACATAGAGGAACACACAGCAATAGGACTGCTTAGAGCCCTAAAATCCCTTCTTTCACCTTTTAATTAATTTTAACATGGTTTGCCTCTTTTTAATGTTTTTAATATTTTATGAATATTACATATGAAGAACGGTTGCAGGAATTGGGTATGTCTAGTTTAATGTTAAGAAGGAATAGGAGTGACATGATTGCAGTGTTCCAATATCTAAGGGGCTGCCACAAAGAAGAGGGAGTCAAGCAGTGGTGGGATTCAAATATATGAACAACTGGTTTTCTGTGTGGATGCCACTTCTGGAAGTCCATTCTGGGCCTGGGCAACAAAAAATTAGCTACTGAATCCCACCACTGGAGTCAAGCTATTCTTCAAAGCACCAAAAGGCAGAAAAGAAGCAATGGATGGACACAAATCAAGGAGAGAAGCAACATAGAACAAAGGACAAATTTCCTGACAATTAGAACAATTCATCAGTGGAATGACTGAAGATGTGGGTGATCCAAAATTGGAGGTTTTTAAGAACAGATTGGACAACCATTGGTCTGAAATTGCATAGGGTTCCTGCTTGATCAGGGAGTTGGATTAGAAGACCTCCAAAGTTTCTTCCAACTCTGTTATTCTGTTATTCTTGAAGGTATAGAAGAAGCTGAACAATTGGAAGTCAACTAATTTCATTTCAGTGGGAAAGATTCTTAGTTTTTCTAGTGACTGTATTAGATTTCTACTCTTCTCCAATCTCCATTCACCTTTTCTTATATTTCTTAAGAATGGGTTGTGGAGGGGGGGGAAGAAGTATTATAATATTACTCTGTTGTTTGTACATTACCAGAGTCCCTCTGTGAGGGAATTGATGGTTTAAAAAAGTAATTGACAGACAGACAGACAGACAGACAGACAGACAGATGAAAAATCTCTCTCAAAGCAGTCAAACTATAGATGAAGGAGAAAGACTGATCTGTTCCTGTTTTGAATTATCTCAGGAGCATCAAAAAGACCATCCTACAGCAAAATAAACACCATTTAATTAATAATTACTATCAAAGAACATATTAGTGATATCACAGCGATGAAAATTCATAACATTTGTGATATATAGAAGGCTATGAGGCTAAAATATTTTCAATTGAACTGCTAAAAAGGATAGTACCTCAAGATTCGGACTTTTCTTTTAGGGTTAAAAATGGTACTGGATGAGTTTTTCAAAAATTGACCATATTTCGTCCACAGCGACGAAAATTAAAAAAATTCATGATACCTGGTTTATGGATTGAGGCCTGGAGGACAAAATTAGGCCCAATTTTTTTTCAACCAAACTGCTAAAACAAATACTATCTGAAGATTCGGGATTTTATTTCATGGTTGAAAATGGTGTTGGATACTTTTTTTCAAAAATTGACCATATTTTGTCCACAGCAACAAAAATTCAAAAAAAATGTGATTCCTTTTGAATGATGTAGCAGGCTTTGAGGCCAAAAATTTTTCAACTGAACTGCTTAAAACCCCTAAAGATTCGGGGTTTTATTTCATTGTTAAAAATAATGTTGACTGCTGTTTTCAAAAAATGACCATATTTCGTCCACGGCAACGAAAATTCATAAAACTCATGATTCCTGTTTCAGGGATGTAGAAGGCCTTGAGGCCAAATTTTTTTTCAACAGAACTGCTAAAAGGATACTATCTGAAGATTAAAGGTTTTATTTCATGGTTAAAATGGTGTTGATTGCATTTTTCCAAAAATTCACCATATTTCGTCCACAGCGACAAAAATTTGTAAAATTCATGATGCCTTTTTCAGGAGTATAGAAGGTGTCAATGCTGCTAACATTGGATGTTCCCGCTTTGACAACTGATGAAAATGCAGCCATTTTCTCTATTCCTTTAACCTGCTTTTTTCTTGCTTTAGAAATCAGGTGCAGCAGAGAGGAGGGGGGTTGGAATGTAAGCTCAGCTAGCCATAACATAACGCTGTGGTGGGAACCCAAGGACAAGCTGATAATGTTTTGGTGGGCTGTGGAGCTCGGGCTTTAAGCTAATTGGGGAATGTGATTTATGACAGTTTATTGAGGGTGGGAATTGCACTTTGTTACTTTGTATCAGGGGGAAGGGAATTTAGTTTTTGGGTTCAACTATGTAGTGCCGGTACTTTGTTTCCCGAATAAAAGATTCTTTAAGGAAAACAATGCCTTGAAGTTCTTTTGAAGGGTTTCATCTATTGGAACCGTGACAGAAGGCTTTGAAGCGAAAGTTTTTTTTCAACCGAACTGTCTGAGGATTAGGGCTTTTATGTCATGGTTAAAAATGTTGTTGGTTGCTTTTTTCAAAAAATGAGCATATTTCTTCCACAGTGATGAAAATTTGTAATTAAAGACAGTTTCAAAGAGTTACCCCCTTACTAACTATAGGAAAGTTTATAGACAAAAGCAGTCTAGATGCCTCATTTTGTTTAGTCAGACAAAAGGTACAAAAATAGAAAATCTACTGTACAGCATGACCAGCAACCTTTCCAATCCATAGATTCTCCTTTAAGTCTCAAAATTACCACGACTTGTGAGATTTTTGGCAATCTCACTCTGTGCCTTGCTGTAAGTTTTTAGTTTTCTTTCATAAAATGTAAGCCATTTTAAACATTTGTATCTAATTTGGACATCTGAAGCTGCTATTTTGTGGGGAAACTCGTTCTTCTGGTCCTTTTCCATTCTTCTGACTATCCGCAGTTTCATGCACATGGACAATTGCAGTTGTATTGTTCGAAAGAAAGAAAAAAATAGCAAATGTGTTCAATAATAGAAACCAGCCCACAAAAAACATCTTAACCAATTTAGAAACCAATCATCTTGTATCCAAAGGCTAAAATTAGAAAAGGTGGGGCAGTTATCATTGTGGTTATCTACATGTGATATACTGAGAAAAACATCTTGGGGACTAGGAATTCTTAGAGTGCTATTTCTAGCTCCACTTCCTTGGATTGTGATTTACTCAGTGTTTCAGACTCATCTTGTCTTTCAATCTCAAAGTGAACAAGAACTCCCAGAGCATGTGGAGACTTACAAGTGGGAGCACACATGTTCTGTTTGCCTAAACAGGGGTCCTCAACCTTGGCAACTTTAAGACTTGTGGACTTCAATTCCCAGAATTCCTCAGCCAGCTTTG
>NW_015391602.1:19262-25983 GCF_001527695.2 Protobothrops mucrosquamatus | reverse complement strand
TCCAGGATTTCCTCTTTATTTTTTGACCAATCTCCATCCAAACCATACTATGATCAGACAAGGTTCTAGGAAAAATTTTAGTTTTGTTACATTCTATAAGTAAATCAGTCGATATCAAAACAAAGTCGATCCTTGAAAAAGAATCATGTCTATGGGAAAAAAAAGTAAAATCACGTTCATTGATGTGTTGTGACCTCCAAACATCCGTTAATTCCAAGTCATCTTTCATAGCAAAAAAGGACTTAGGTAATCTGGAATGGGTTACCTCCTTAGAAGGTACAGCATGCAAGACTATGAAGTGCAACATGTCATTGAAGATTCATTTTCTGCATTCACATTTGGACTACTTTCCCAAAAAGGTACGGTAGGTACAGTCAGTAAAAAACATGGTGAAAGATTTCATCAGGACTTTGCCAAAATTGAAAAACTGTATCAGGGCACCTAGAATCCATTACTTTTAGCTGACTATTGTTGGACATTGCAGTGAGATACATTGAATACTGAGCACAAATGAAAATCAGCAGCAAAACACTTTTAGCCCTGTTGAACTCATGCAATGTGTTGGAAACATTATGCAATTAAGTCACGCTGTATATGAATACATTAAAAGTTAATTTCACACTTTTCAAGATTCCAACACGATACGGTCATCCTGAAATTATACTTGTGTTCAGGTTGAAGGGGTCAATTATTATCACCAAGTTTTCCAGGAAGCAATTTTTGGGGGAAAAAAATTGTCCAGTGATACAAATGGAACAGGGAACCTGATAGTTGTTGCTCAACAGATCTCTTCAGCTTAATTAATTTGTTTTAATAAAGACACTCTCCAAGTCAGGACTTGCTGAAAAATGATGGATAATAATTATAGCATTTCAATAACAGGTGTGTTCACTTTTACAAACTTATACTGTGAAGATGATGGAACTTGCTGAGATGGCTAACTTGACTTCTTTGATCAAAGAAAAGACAACACTTTCATTTACTTTTGATTGGAAATCCCTTGTAGACTTTATGTTTGTTTCTTTATGTTTCTTTTTTTTAACGTTCTTGAACTTTAGCTTCCTCATCGATTTTTTCTTTTTCTTACTTTATATCAGTTTATATTAGTTTTATCTTCCTTTTCTAAAAATCTTTAATAATAATTACCTGTAAAAAAGCCTCTTATACTTAATTATCTGTATTTGTGAAATCCAGAGTTCAGAAACTTGATTTTTCACATTCTCTGTCAGCCCTTTTTAAATAATTGCATTAGATCCTCTGTTTAAAAAATAGTTTGGTGTAGAGGTTGCAAATGAGTCAGAGGACCCAGCTGATTTCAACCTTCACAGCATTTCTCAAGAGATATGGCATTTTGCTTTTTAATTACTTTTGCTTGCTATGGAAGCAGGATGCAGACATATTTTGGGGGAAAGAAAATTACATGATTTGCTATGATCCTCCTTGGAGATTATGACATGAAGAGCCAAGTTGGAACTTGAATAAAGAATGGATGCCATCTGGGTAGGATATTTGCAAAATAGAGTAAAGAGAAAGGGTAAGAAAAGATTTATGTGTAGAACTATGATTTTCTACAGAGGTTCTGGTCTAATTGCATAAATAAGCAATAGTAGCAAAGATAGCACAGAAGTTACCCCAGAGACGTTATTATTTTGGTTATTTTTTCTTTATAAGTCCCTTGTGAGGTTTCTTAAAATTTAATTGTGGCCTTCAAATAGATTGTGCTGGAGAAAATTGCCAGTATTCTCATCCCTTTTCTTCCTTCTCAGTCACCTAAGCCATTTCATCAGAGCGCAGTTTGCAAAGTCTCCAATATTTTTATGAAGAGTCNAAAGTCAAATAAATTACTGGACAGTCACTTGTCTGAGATTGTATAGGTTCTCCTTCTTGAGTGGGGGCCTGGACTAGAAGACCTCCAAGGTCCCTTCCAGCTCTATTCTATTCTATATTATGACTTAGCAGAATCCAGATTCTGAATTATGGCCATCATATGGAGATCAGGAGGATCTTCAGCCAACACAACATATGTGGACACTTCAACCCGAAGAATACACTAAGGCAGAAGCTTGTCCACCCCAAGGATAAAACACCCAGACACAAATTGAGTAACGTGGTATATGCAGTACAATGCAGTAAGTCATATGCAGATCTGTACATTGGGGAAACAAAACAATATAGGAGAACAAACCCATCAGGACAAGATTCAGCAGTCCATCTGCATTTAAAAGACAAAGGCCACTCTTTCGAAGACAGCAAAGTCCACATTTTGGACAGAGAGGACTACGGATTTGAAACAGGTGTCAAAGAGGCCTATGTCAAAATTGAACAGCCTTCTCTCAACATAGGGGAAGGGATACGTCATCATCTATCTTCAGTCTACAACACAGTCCTTTCAACAGATCCAAGAAGACTCTGAAGACACAGATAAGCATCAACGATTTGCTAAAAGAATGCAAATGACCAGCTGTCTGCAAGAAATATAAATCTTTCCATTCCCTACCATCCATGCAGAGCTGAAGAAGCTTCTTGGATGAGAAGCGAAATGTCTTCAAAGAGAAAAAAGAAAGTCCAGTTGGCTCATGAAAAAGCACCTTTGGGATAACCATGACCTGGATGACTGAGAATCTCCATAGGCCATCATATGGAGTTAATTATATTTATTACGATAGATTTCCTAGTTTCTATTCATACCAATAATATACTGTACATTATGTTTTGAAAAATCTGACTTCACATAGCACATTTCAGTGTATTTAACCTATGTTTGCCTTTCTGATGTTGTTGCAACAAATAAAGCAGTAGCTGGAGCTTCAAATGGAAGAGAACAATTATTCTTCTGACAATGTCAATTTTGTTTCAAGGTGAGATATTCTTCTGCACCTGAATATGCACATAAACTTTCATGGCCAGAGTTTAATTTCTGAGTTAGTTCTTGCTTTATAGTTATACCACATCTTTTTGCTTCATGAGGAACAGATTTGGGAATATTTCAGTATGAAACAAAGAACTGTGGCCTCAACATGAATACAAAATTTCATTATAATATCCTGGAGTATTGAATTGTTATTGTTTTTTAAGCTGTTCATTTTACAATAGTCTAATTACATTTTAAACTAAATAATGTGGCTTCTCTTGAGAGATGCAATTAAAAGTAATAGTGCTATATGTTTAAAGTATTAAGGGAAGAAAACAGAAATGATTTTTTAAGTAAATTGTTGAGTACATATATAAACTTATTCAGAATCATAAATCTTTGCGGTTATTCAGTTTGTACACATGAAACATTGTGGGAGAGGTGATTAAGCATACACAGAACTCCAGGGGAGTTTAACTGGTCATATATAGGTAGTTCTCGACTTATGACCACAATTGAGCCCAAATTTCTGTTGTTAAGCAAAATATTTGTTAAGTGAGTTTTGCCCCATTTTACAGCCTTCCTTGCCACACTTGTTAAGTGAATCACTACAGTTGATAAGTTAGTAACCTGGTTGTTAAGTGAATCTGGCTTCCCCATTGACTTTGTTTGTCAGAAAGTTACAAAAGGTGATCACATGAAGCTGGGACACTGCAAGTGTCATAAATATTAATATTATATTAATATTTTAAACAGTTGCCAAGCATTTGAATTTTGATCACATGACCATGGGGATGCTGCAAAGGTCATAACTGTGAAAAACGGTCATAAGTCACATTTTTCAGTGCCAATGTAACTTTGAACAGTCACTAAACAAACTGTTGTAAATCGAAGACTACCTATAATGAAAACAGCCTTGTTTTCAAATTCCAGTTCTTTTGAACATGCATCACACAATGTCACCACCATTTTTAAAAAAAACCTCAGCTCCTGCAGTTGCTTCTATATAAGTCCATGTCCTTTTCATTTGAAGTGGGAACCTGCAGATGGATTTCTATATGTGTGTTTGACTGAATACATGGAGCAGCATTATAGCAGGTGCTTCAGCTGGTACAAAATGCAGTTTTGGGTACCCAAATAAGAGCAGATGTAACACCTCCACTGTGCAAGCTGCATTGGGTGCCAGCCTGCTTCCAGGTTCTCAAAGTGTTGGTTATAATCTCTAAAGCTCTGTATGTTATGTGGCCAGATTTCCTACGGAACTGTCTTCATCCCATTACATTAGGCCGGCCCAACTGGTCAGATAGGGAAGGTAGGTTGTAGACCTCGCCAGCCAAAGAATTCCAACAGAAAGAGAACTTTCTCTGCTGTTGTCTCCACCATGTGGAACATTCTCCTGCTGAAGGTGAGGTGGGCCCCATTCTCCAGGCCTTCTGTAAAGATGTGGAAACATGGCTTTGGCCTTGCTTGAGGGACATAGAGGAACACACAGCAATAGGACTGCTTAGAGCCCTAAAAGCCCTTCTTTCACCTTTTAATTAATTTTAACATGGTTTGCCTCTTTTTAATGTTTTTAATATTTTATGAATATTACATATGAAGAATGGTTGCAGGAATTGGGTATGTCTAGTTCAATGTTAAGAAGGAATAGGAGTGACATGATTGCAGTGTTCCAATATCTAAGGGGCTACCACAAAGAAGAGGGAGTCAAGCAGTGGTGGGATTCAAATATATGAACAACTGGTTTTCTGTGTGGATGCCACTTCTGGAAGTCCATTCTGGGCCTGGGCAACAAAAAATTAGCTACTGAATCCCACCACTGGAGTCAAGCTATTCTCCAAAGCACCAAAAGGCAGAAAAGAAGCAATGGATGGACACAAATCAAGGAGAGAAGCAACATAGAACAAAGGACAAATTTCCTGACAATTAGAACAATTCATCAGTGGAATGACTGAAGATGTGGGTGATTCAAAATTGGAGGTTTTTAAGAACAGATTGGACAACCATTTGTCTGAAATTGCATAGGGTTCCTGCTTGATCAGGGAGTTGGATTAGAAGACCTCCAAAGTCTCTTCCAACTCTGTTATTCTGTTATTCTTGAAGGTATAGAAGAAGCTGAACAATTGGAAGTCAACTAATTTCATTTCACTGGGAAAGATTCTTAGTTTTTCTAGTGACTGTATTAGATTTCTACTCTTCTCCAATCTCCATTCACCTTTTCTTATATTTCTTAAGAATGGGTTTTGGGGGGGAAGAAGGTATTATAATATTACTCTGTTGTTTGTACATTACCAGAGTCCCTCTGTGAGGGAATTGGTGGTTTAAAAAAGTAATTGACAGACAGACAGACAGACAGACAGACAGACAGACAGACAGACAGACAGATGAAAAATCTCTCTCAAAGCAGTCAAACTATAGATGAAGGAGAAATAATGATTTGTTCCTGTTTTGACTTATCTCAGGAGCATCAAAAAGACCATCCTACAGCAAAATAAACACCGTTTAATTAATAATTACTATCAAAGAACATATTAGTGATATCACAGCAATGAAAATTCATAACATTTGTGATATATAGAAGGCTATGAGGCTAAAATATTTTCAATTGAACTGCTAAAAAGGATAGTACCTCAAGATTCAGACTTTTCTTTTAGGGTTAAAAATGGTACTGGATGGGTTTTTCAAAAATTGACCATATTTCATCCACAGCGATGAAAATTCAAAAAATTCATGATACCTGGTTTATGGATTGAGGCCTGGAGGACAAAATTAGACCTAATTTTTTTTCAACCAAACTGCTAAAACAAATACTATCTGAAGATTCGGGATTTTATTTCATGGTTGAAAATGGTGTTGGATACTTTTTTTCAAAAATTGACCATATTTTGTCCACAGCGACAAAAATTAAAAAAAAATGTGATTCCTTTTGAACGATATAGCAGGCTTTGAAGCGAAAGGTTTTTTTCAGCCGAACTGTCTGAGGATTAGGGCTTTTATTTCATGGTTAAAAATGTTGTTGGTTGCTTTTTTCAAAAAATGAGCATATTTCTTCCACAGTGATGAAAATTTGTAATTAAAGACAGTTTCAAAGAGTTACCTCCTTACTAACTATAGGAAAGTCTATAGACAAAAGCAGTCTAGATGCCTCATTTTGCTTAGTCAGACAAAAGGTACAAAAATAGAAAATCTACTGTACAGCATGACCAGCAACCTTTCCAGTCCATAGATTCTCCTTTAAGTCTCAAGATTACCACGACTTGTGAGATTTTTGGCAATCTCACTCTGTGCCTTGCTGTAAGTTTTTAGTTTTCTTTCATAAAATTTAAGCCATTTTAAACATTTGTATCTAATTTGGACATCTGAAGCTGCTATTTTGTGGGGAAACTAGGGGCCTCGTTCTTCTGATCCTTTTCCATTCTTCTGCCTATCCGCAGTTTCATGCACATGGACAATTGCAGTTGTATTGTTCGAAAGAAAGAAAAAATTAGCAAATGTGTTCAATAATAGAAACCAGCCCACAAAAAACATCTTAACCAATTTAGAAACCAATCATCTTGTATCCAAAGGCTAAAATTAGAAAAGGTGGGGCAGTTATCATTGTGGTTATCTACATGTGATATACTGAGAAAAACATCTTGGGGACTAGGAATTCTTAGAGTGCTATTTCTAGTTCCACTTCCTTGGATTGTGATTTACTCAGTGTTTCAGACTCATCTTGTCTTTCAATCTCAAAGTGAACAAGAACTCCCAGAGCATGTGGAGACTTACAAGTGGGAGCACACATGTTCTGTTTGCCTAAACAGGGGTCCTCAACCTTGGCAACTTTAAGACTTGTGGACTTCAATTCCCAGAATTCCTCAGCCAGCTTTG
>NW_015391602.1:16839-18626 GCF_001527695.2 Protobothrops mucrosquamatus | reverse complement strand
TGTTTCCAGAAGGTGGTATTGCAGTTTCAGAAATGTGGATTTACTTTCAAAGAAGCCTATGGATGAAGGGAATGAGACTTACGTATTACTTTAACCTGATTTTTCTGTTTTCTCCTAAATTTATGTTTCCTTCTGAGTCTTGTATAAATACCATTGCTTAATCAATACAATGTAATTATGCTTTCTTTGCCATTTTTTTTCTTGTTATGAATATACTGGACAACAAAGGTTTTGCTTCCTGGGTATATTTTTGTGTATGTATGATAGATTTTGGCTACTTATTATGAAAATAAGCTGTAATTTAACTTTCCCAAAAAGGTACGGTAGGTACAGTCAGTAAAAAACATGGTGAAAGATTTCATCAGGACTTTGCCAAAATTCAAAAACTGTATCAGGGCACCTAGAATCCATTACTTTTAGCTGACTATTGTTGGACATTGCAGTGAGATACATTGAATACTGAGCACAAATGAAAATCAGCAGCAAAACACTTTTAGCCCTGTTGAACTCATGCAATGTGTTGGAAACATTATGCAATTAAGTCACGCTGTACATGAATACATTAAAAGTTAATTTCACACTTTTCAAGATTCCAACACGATACAGTCATCCTGAAATTATACTTGTGTTCAGGTTGAAGGGGTCAATTATTATCACCAAGTTTTCCAGGAAGCAATATTTTTTGGGGGAAAATTGTCCAGTGATACAAATGGAACAGGGAACCTGATAGTTGTTGCTCAACAGATCTCTTCAGCTTAATTAATTTGTTTTAATAAAGACACTCCCCAAGTCAGGACTTGCTGAAAAATGATGGATAATAATTATAGCATTTCAATAACAGGTGTGTTCACTTTTACAAACTTATACTGTGAAGATGATGGAACTTGCTGAGATGGCTAACTTGACTTCTTTGATCAAAGAAAAGACAACACTTTCATTTACTTTTGATTGGAAATCCCTTGTAGATTTTTTGTTTGTTTCTTTATGTTTCTTTTTTTTTAACGTTCTTGAACTTTAGCTTCCTCATCGATTTTTTCTTTTTCTTACTTTATATCAGTTTATATTAGTTTTATTTTCCTTTTCTAAAAATATTTAATAATAATTACCTGTAAAAAAGCCTCTTATACTTAATTATCTGTACTTGTGAAATCCAGAGTTCAGAAACTTGATTTTTCACATTCTCTGTCAGCCCCTTTTAAATAATTGCATTAGATCCTCTGTTTAAAAAATAGTTTGGTGTAGAGGTTGCAAATGAGTCAGAGGACCCAGCTGATTTCAACCTTCACAGCATTTCTCAAGAGATATGGCATTTTGCTTTTTAATTACTTTTGCTTGCTATGGAAGCAGGATGCAGACATATTTTGGGGGAAAGAAAATTACATGATTTGCTATGATCCTCCTTGGAGATTATGACATGAAGAGCCAAGTTGGAACTTGAATAAAGAATGGATGCCATCTGGGTAGGATATTTGCAAAATAGAGTAAAGAGAAAGGGTAAGAAAAGATTTATGTGTAGAACTATGATTTTCTACAGAGGTTCTGGTCTAATTGCATAAATAAGCAATAGTAGCAAAGATAGCACAGAAGCTACCCCAGAGACGTTATTATTTTGGTTATTTTTTCTTTATAAGTCCCTTGTGAGGTTTCTTAAAATTTAATTGTGGCCTTCAAATAGATTGTGCTGGAGAAAATTGCCAGTATTCTCATCCCTTTTCTTCCTTCTCAGTCACCTAAGCCATTTCATCAGAGCGCAGTTTGCAAAGTCTCCAATATTTTTATGAAGAGTC
>NW_015391602.1:4318-16822 GCF_001527695.2 Protobothrops mucrosquamatus | reverse complement strand
TACCCCAGAGACGTTATTATTTTGGTTATTTTTTCTTTATAAGTCCCTTGTGAGGTTTCTTAAAATTTAATTGTGGCCTTCAAATAGATTGTGCTGGAGAAAATTGCCAGTATTCTCATCCCTTTTCTTCCTTCTCAGTCACCTAAGCCATTTCATCAGAGCGCAGTTTGCAAAGTCTCCAATATTTTTATGAAGAGTCTGCATAATCTGGTCAAGCACACAAAAAACACACTGGAGAATATTGCTTTGAGCATGACCCAAACACACAATAAACATGTGGGCACAAAGAAGTACAAAGAAGGGGTCATAGGAAATTACTCAATTTTGTTCATTCCTGGGCAATAACAGGAAGTCTCCTCCTTGTGGGTATGGTACCGGTAGTTAATGCTTTAGCTTTTGGGAAGTTCTGCTGTTTGCAATAGCAGTGGTTATCTCTGGCTTTGGTCATAACTGCAGTCCTGTCACTGCAAGGGCATTTTGACTACTTCTGTATTGTAGGTGACTTCCTCAATAGTAACAAAAAGAGTAAACGTGGCTAAGTAAAGCTTTGTTCCAGATTCAACAGTATAGATATGTCTTCCACTTGTCTGGGCAAGGTGGCAGCCACCAGAGAGGGAGATTATCTATATAAAAATACTTCACACTTTGCAAATCTATATACAAATGGAAACAAATCTATCAGCCCCCAAATCCATCTCAGGAAGAGGCAACTATGCTGTTTTGAATTCTGAATGTTGTAATCCCAGTTCATCTGGATGCCAAAAGGTTGAATTGGGTTGGAAAGTTAGATAATGGTTTTGATTATTTTTTTTTCAGCAGATCATGAGTGATCCTTGCATAGTGCTGGACTGCAGGCTTTGAGTGCTCTCAGAACCAGTAAAGGCTGTAAATATTGAGGAGGTAGATAAATTGAATGAATAAATTCCCCACACCTGTGAGCAAATAATTTCCTTCACCTTTGGCTCACAGGTGTGGCGAATTTATTACTAACTTACTAACTGTAGCTACAGTTTTATGATCCTGATTGTACCCTAGATTGTAATGGCCCCATCCTGATTATGTAGGGCAGCATTTCTCAACCTTGGAAACTTTAAGATGCATGGACTTCAACTCCCAGAATTCTGGGAGTTGAAGTCCACGCATCTTAAAGTTCCCAAGGTTGGGAAAAACTGATGTAAGGTAATGCAGGTACTGTATATGTCCCTCATCTCTGACTTTCCCAGGATTAGGTTTTGGATCTTCTGTTAAGAGTCTTAAAAGATTTTGGTTCCTAACTTTGTCCTACTAACTTATTGAGGAAGGAGAGGTTATTTCTATCAAATTTCTGCTGTTCCTCCAACCCCATCTAGGTCTTCTTCTATACCTTACTTTTATCATCTCTTCAGCTGCAGTATCAGGGACAGTTGTGAAACAATCATTTGTCTGAAATGGTATAAGGCAGGGGTGTCAAACTGCCAGCCCGCGGGCCGGTTTCATCATACCAGAGCCGTGCCCACCCCATTGCCGGCAATGGCGAAAAAGCTCCGATACGTCGCACGACGTCACGTGACGTCGCGAGTTTGACATGCCTGGTATAGGGTATCCTGCTTGAGCAGGGGGTTGGACTAGAAGACCGCCAAGTCCCTTCCAACTCTGCTATTCTGTTATTCTATTATTCTTCTGTGATTATTTTATTTGGAGGATCCCCTTTTCTAAGTTCCCATCTCACAGCTTTCCTCTTCAGAAGGGTTCCCTGATTTTCTGTTTTGCACTTAAGGGTGGGCAATGGGTGGCCTTTGACCAATCTAAAGTTTTGTGTTGTCCTATTTTTATATTCTGGACTTCCATGGTGATAACCCAGGATCGATTCATCCATAAATGCCTCCATTCATAAAATTATAGCCTTGTAAGACGTCATCTGGTCCAGCCCACTACACAGTGGGAGATCCACTAAAGCAGTGGTTCTCAACCTTTTTAATGCCGCGACCCCAACCGGTCGTAAGTCGAGGACTAAACCGGTCGTAAGTTGAGGACTAAACCGGACGTAAGTCGAGGCCTACCCAACCGGTCATAAGTCGAGGACTTTCCCTGCCCGGGAGCGCCGCACATGCGTGGTTCTGCCCCTGCGCCGAGGCGTAGCTGGCAAGCGGCAGAGACAGAGCAGGCCGACCACCAGCTGGCCCAGCTCAAGGGAGGTAAGGCACCCGCCGGAAAAGGGGAAAAAATGGCGGACAAAAAAAATGGCAGACAAAAAAATGGCGGACAGCCTTGCTTGACGACCCCCGTGAAATGGTCGATCGACCCCAAATGGGGTCCCGACCCACAGATTGAGAACCACTGCACTAAAGCTTCCAGAGGTTTGCATGCCTCGCCTGATATATAGGAAACTCTCACATCATAAAGAAAGTTTGAATTTCAAGCAAAATCTTTATTTTGAAGACCCCTTCTAAGTTCTGCAAACTAATGCTTGGATTTGAAAAATGTCCAACTGCCCAGAAGAAAAAGAGACAGAGGCAAGTTGTGTTAGATGTTTTGTTAACACCAAGCTTTTGCAAAGTTTTGGGGACTACTTTAGAAAAAAAAGTATTTAATTCATGCCATTTAAAAATTGTTCACCCTAAGCTACTCCAACCTGGTGTAAGATTCCTCCCATAAATCTTGCTATCCCAGAATCCTCTGTTCCTTTCAAAATACGACTCTGTCCATTTAGCTCTGTTAATGAAGAAACAATCTCCCACCTTAGTTTGTTTCTGTGGCATTGTTTTCCACAGATTTCTAAAAACTGAAATGTTTATATTAAATATTTCAATCCTCAACACGGTACAATCTCCTCCTAGCTAAAGTCAAATATTACAAGTCCATGATCCTGATCTTATCTTGGACCCAGTTAATTAAAATGTCCTTGACTTGTGTTGGTTTCTTTGAAAAATGGCCAGATTGGAACATCTTTAATTCTTGTCCATTTTTCATGAGAATACAACACTGGCTCATTTTCATTGCATGCAGCTTGGCCTTTGGTGGTACATGATTTGGCAGTCTCTGTGATACATTATTCTCTTCTTTCTGCTTCTGAGAGTGCAGATGCCTGCAATAAATGATGGCATAGATTGCCTTCAGGAATAGTCATCTCATAAAAACTCTGTCACAAGCCCAGGTGATCTCTATAGCGGCAGTTTTATCTACAGATTGTATCTTATATAGCAGAACTCTCTCCAATTGAGACTGGAGGTCTCTGAATGGTCATATGTTAGACACTGCATCATTATTTTGGACTTAAGAGTCTTTTGATGACAAATTGAGAGAGATAAAGGGAGATGGTCTTCCTACAGTATGTTCTCCTGATGTCTGTCTCTCCCCTGGCCTATTTGAGCCTCTGAGTTTAAACAACAAGGGAACTTCTTACCTTTCTGTCTTTTCAAATATAGTTTAGATAGAAGTTGGATTTTCTACCTTCATGTGTTTATCATTAAATAATTTTCCTTCAAATACAATGAATGTTTGCTAGCATTCATTGATAGTGGAGTCAAGCTCACCCTCTGCAACCAAGACAAATATATTATGAATATTTTTCTTCTTTAGTAAAACCTTTGCTATTTATTTATTTTATGGGCTTAAAGGCCACTCCAATCACAGCCCCAGTACTGAGCAGCAGAATAACAATCTCTACAACAACCTCCATCAACAATCTTGATGGAGATATGCAGGAACTCTTATCTAGGCAAAATGGGCTGAAGCATTTTTCAAGTCCAGAACAAGATAGTGGTTGGAAGCAGTCTAGGACAACTAATCATGGCCAACTCACCACAGCCAACTTGCCCCAACTGTTTCACCTGGCCAACTTGTTGGGGGACAACTCACTGTGAGACAATTCAACCAGGATAACTCAAGAGAGGACAAGTGAATTGCAGTGAGCCTTATCTTGCTTTAGGTTTGACCCTTCTCAAGTTAGAAGTCTTCAAGGCTGGAAGACTTGCTGAACTACAATTCTACTTGTCCCTTTCTTGAGTTTTAGTTATCCCACATTGAATTGTCCTGCGGCAAATTGGCCATGGTGAATTGGCCATAGTGAGACTGCTGGGGAGAGTTGTCCAGGGCAAGTTGTCCCATTCTGCTTGAAAGCAGTTTAGGAAGATACCTCCCTAATTCACTAGATCATGAGAAGAAAAAGGAGCACAGTTAGATTTGTAGCATTCTGTTATTTTAATTAATTTCAATGTAAGTAGTTTTAGCTCTGTGGAATCAATTTTCTGGTCTGCTCTAGTTAGTAGGGTTGGCTGACACAGGATCAGTTGGGACTGTGGCAGTTTCAAAATGTTGTAAAACCAGTATAAAGAAGGTTGTCTCTGTGATTGCCTATAAATTCAGGCATGAGAAGAACCAGGTTATCTACAAGTAGCAGTTTTGGTCCTTTACCCATCAGGTCTTCTGTTGCTTTGATTTTGCAATCCTGCACTGTGTTATTTTGAAAAGCCAAGAGAGGCAGATAAGAGTCAGACCCCGGGGTCACAGTTTTATGTAGCAACTTCTTTACCGTTTTGACAGCTGACTATTGTTCCATTGCTATGGGAAGAGAAGGAAAGTGATCAAAATCTGATTGTGCTGAAGAAAATACTCTGAATTCAATACACATGAATCATAGTATTGAAATACTGTGTCGAAACCTTTCCAGTATTTGGAAAAATGTTGCTTTTCTTTAAATGTAGCTATGTTTGCTTTAGAAGTGAATGTATATCAATCTTCTTCCATGACTTCATGCAACATTTGGTTGGCTTTTGATCATGTCAAAAGCAACTATTGAGTGATGACATGCTTCCATAACTCTGTTATACAGCAAGGCTAAAATGAGAACAGTCTGGTCAAAGTATATTAGGTCATGCTGGACATAACATGCTTCCTTTAACAATACTTCTGCTCCCACAAACACATGGCTTTTATTTACAAGCCAGCCTTCCAAAATAACATGCTTAATTATTTGGAGCTGTGCAAATTCATTTCTTGTAGCTTTGTTATCCAAATTCAGAGGAAGTACACCATGTTGATTGCCTAATGACTCCATCTCTTAGACAACTTTTTCCTCACTACACAGGCAGGCAAGTTTCACTGTGTTTTGTCAACAGGAAAATTTCCTGAGCCGTATCTAATCTGAACTTACCATGGTTCTAAGCCTGTCAATGCATGTTCCTATCATTTGGGTGTTCCGAAGAACAGCTTTGTTACTGTTTCAAGTCATTTGTGATCAGAAAGTAGCATTACCAGTTGCAAAATATTGGAAAGAATTTATTCAAAGATCACAGATGGTAGCTCTTTTAGTATTTATGCAAACCCCTGTTGAGTTTCTGAAAGGGCTCTGCTTGCATTGTCAGTTGGTTGCTCCTGTGGAAACCTCCCCGATTCTTTTTCAGAAGAATCACATTGTAAAATCATCTGCTCCCCCGTTGGCAGTATTTTATGACAGGTGCTTGGGTGATTAATTGCTTTAATCTTTCAAATGCTTTTTCCTGGTGTACCAACTAGTACCTTCTACATTCTTTTTAATACCGCTATAGTACCCACTGAATTTGCACAAAATTTAGCTAGGAAGTTTATTGTTCACATGAAGCAGTGTATTCTGGTCACATCTGTGGTCATAGCCTGTTCCAAATTGCCTCTTCATTCTGAGATGAGCCTTTAGACCTTGACCTGAAAGATCATGCTCTACATATGACATCTTTTCCTGGTTGAATTTAATTTTGCCTGGATTTAATTTGATATTCTTTTCTTTCCACCACTGGAAGGGAGACTGTAACTTACCAATAGGGAGCTTTCTACATTACTTTGTCCTTCTCCTATAATTAGAATGTCATCAATAATTAGCTTCAAACTGGGCTATTAATGCTTGGTTTAATTTCAGTTGAAATACTTCACACAGCAGAGATGCCCAGATATCGCCATTTATAATGGTAAATATGTGAAAGATGTAGAAAATATAGTCAAATTTGCTTGACTTTTCATGCAACTTCACAAAACAGAAGTCATTGCTGACATCACTATGGATATTCAAGTTCCAGGTCACACAGATACCATCAATTGGAAGCATTAGATATTCAAACCATTTTCATGTTCAGCTGATGGTTAGGAAGGTTCCTGGATCTCTAATTGGACAGATGGCTTCTTTACTATATTTTGAGCCTACTGTATATTAGGGATGTCCAAATCCTTTGAAAAAGTGCTTTGAACTACGTGCGATCACATCCAAAACATCTTTTTTCCAATCCATTGAATTATCTAGTGTTTTGTGAGGCTGCTTCCTAAGGTGTTTCTGGATGCACATGCATGCATAGTTACTTCACTTTGCTAGGCAACAAAGTAAAGTAGCTTTGAGAGAGACAGCCAAGGTCTGCTGATCAAGAAACTGGGGAAAGATGCATTTGTTTCATTGATTTAAAAGAATTGATTTACAACCACAATTGAACCCAAAATTTCTGTTTTTAAATGAGACATGTATTAAGTGAATTTTGCCCCATTTTACGACCTTTCTTGCCACAGTTGTTAAGTGAATCACTGCAGTTGTTACATTAGTAACACAGTTATGTGAATCTGAGTAAGATGCCAAGCATCTGAATTTTGGTCACGTGACCACAGGGATCATAATGGTCATAAGCATGAAAAACAGTCATAAATCACATTTTTCAGTGCCGCTGTAACTTTGAATGGTCACTATATGTACTGTTGTAAGTTGAGGACTATTTGTACTTTACATAAGCTCACATGTATTTGGAAATACCTCTTGCCTAGCCCTATGTCTTATCTTGTCTATGCTGGTCTTTTATTGTTTGTTGTTTATGAATTGATGCAAGTCTGTAAACTGCAGCATTATATTATCCCAAGCATACTGTCATTTGCTTCCCTTGGCTTTCTTGTCTACGGTATTGAGGTGTTTGGGGTCTTAAGAATTTTTAGTTAGATTTGGAGCATCTACTACTTATGCTTTAGACCAGGGGTGTCAAACTGCCGGCCTGTGGGCTGGATGCATCACGCGGAAGCTGCGCCCACCCCAGCTCTGGCAAAGGGAAAAAAGTCACAATACGTTACGACACATCATGTGACACCCCTGCTTTAGACTATCATTTGTTTAAAAAAATAGTCTTAGACTAAAACTGTTTGATACCTTATAGAAAAACTTGTGAATATTTGGGAGAAATCTTACCAGTTTACCATTTAGGGCAGTGGTTCTCAACCTTTTTAATGCCGCGACCCCAACCGGTCGTAAGTCGAGGATTAAACCGGTCGTAAGTCGAGGACTAAACCGGTCGTAAGTCGAGGACTACCCAACCGGTCGTAAGTCGAGGACTTTCCCTGCCCGGGAGTGCCGCGCATGCGTGGTTCCGCCCCCTGCACCGGCCGAGGCGTAGCTGGAAAGCGGCAGAGACGGAGCAGGCCGACCACCAGCTGGCCCAGCCCAAGGGAGGTAAGGCACCCGCCGGAAAAGGGGAAAAAATGGCGGACAAAAAAAATGGCAGACAAAAAAAATGGCAGACAGCCTTGCTTGGCGACCCCCATGAAATGGTCGATCGACCCCAAATGGGGTCCCGACCCACAGGTTGAGAACCACTGATTTAGGGGCTGCCCCTCCACCAACCATGGAAACTATTTTGTTACAGTACCCTTAACATGGCTTCAAAATTTGAAATCTACCCAGTGGCCCCTCCTTTGTTTGTTATTGATCTTACCATCCCAGGAATATTGAAAGAATATTGATAGAGAAGCATGCATGAGTTTTTCCTTGGGTGTTGTGACTCAAGTAATTAGAGTCCTGTTAGTGGGTTTTGTATTGGAATTGAATCTGAAATTGTTTTGTTTCCTTGATTTAGTGTAAGCCATCCAGTATCACAGTGCTCAAGTTGGCTATATAAATGCTTTGAAATAAAATAAAACATTGGGAAATCAGTAAGGAAAATAATTAATATTCGTTCCTAGGATTTATACTTTATTCAGCTCACTTTAGCTGTCTTCCAGATATCTAGCCATGCATTATCCTGCATCATATAAACAGGAATATGTGGCTATGGAGGTGGTAGCCTCTTAATGCCTTAATTCAAAACATGTATTTCCTATGAAGGCCACAAAAAAGGAATGGAGTTCAGAAAGGTCCACTGAGCATATCCATGCTATCTCCCAAACACATTTTCAACAATGGAGTTGAATGATTGCACATCCCTAAAGTGGATTTTGCACTGCAAAAAGAAAGCAACATCCTATGTCTGGGAACAAGACCAAGTTCATTTACATCAAGAAAGGATCAGCTGTAATTTATTGTGACTATCCCTGGAGAGCCAGGATTATGTATCAGTTTCAGTGTGGCACTAAAATTAGTCCTTTTCTATAGTAAGTTCTCAACCATACGATGCCACGCTAAACCATATTGTCTCAATCATTGCTTTTGTCTAAGACACAATAGATAGATTTATTTATTTATTTATTATTTATTATTTAAATTTCTACCCCGCCCTTCTCCCTGCGGACTCAGGGCAGCTTACAGCCTTTTTAAAAACAAGTACATAACTACAAAAATACTAACGTTAAAAAGTTAATTAAAATAAAATATTATTATAAGGCCTTTATAATTTAATTTTTTTTAAAAAAAAATTATTATAAAACCAAGTTAAAAATAACCCTTAGGCCAGTCCTGCCAGTTTAACCCACAATGTTAAGTTACATAAGTTGTAGCTACATAGTACTAAGCCACATTGCTTCTGTTAGTTTCCCATGATGGTGCTTATATTTTTAAAAGGCAAGATAAAAATAGAATGATACTTTTAACACCATCAAACAATGTCTTTGTCCCCAAGGTCTTTGGGAAGAATCAATACTGTAGGTCAGGCATGTCAAACTCGTGACGTCACGTGACGTCGCGCGACGTATTGGAGCTTTTTCGCCATTGCCGGCAATGGGGTGGGTGTGGCTCCAGTATGATGAAACCGGCCCGCGGGCCAGCAGTTTGACACACCTGCTGTAGGTGCATAAAAATTCCAAATCATTCTAAACATCTGGCTGACTATGTGACCAATCATAATGAATCACAGTTTATAAATTTATTCTTATCTATGCATGATGTCACAAAGACTTGATCAACAAAGCATGATATTCTAACCTAGGGGTGTCAAACTTGCAACGTCACGTGATGTGTTGTGACATATTGCGACTTTTTTTCCATTACCGGCAATGGGGTGGGCGTGGTTTCAGCATGACGCATCCGGCCTGCGGGCGGACAGTTTGACACCCCTGTTCTAACCCCAGAAGGATAATTAAAAAGAAACAGACTCTTCCAAGGGTTTTCTAGTAAAAGATAACATGGTCACTGTCATCAATACTGATTCCTGAGGAGTCCTTGGAGCTCTCTGAGCTTGGTTTTCTTGCAGACGTTTCATTACTCAAAATAGGTAACATTATCACTGTTACCGTAGTAAGAAGTGGGGTTTGCTCTCAGTTTATATGCTAATGGCTTGCCCTGTCAGTCTTGGTGAGAGAGGTCTTGGAGGTTCTTTGGTTGAACCTGTTAGCTTGGTTGGCAGTTCCTTAATTGGGGTATTGTTTACTTCAGAGGTCCCAAACCTTTTGAAGACCAGGGATTGGTTCCATGGAGAGAGGTTTTTCTGCGGACTGGAAGGAGCGTGGTTTCATGTACTGCCTGCATCCCGCAGATGGGACTTTGTTTGCTTGTGCGGACCAGTTTCTGGCATGCTGTGGCCCACTGCCGTTCCACAGACTAGGGTTTTGGGGACCCCTGGTTTACTTGATTGTTGGTCTGATGGTAATCTTGGAGTTAATCTCATTCCTAAATGATAGGGATAGCTGCACAGCCATGGAGTCTTGCATCAAGGGAAAGTTTAAATGAGAAAATCCTTATTAAACTAATGAAGGAAAAGATCTCTATATAAAAGGTAAAAAAGAATGGATAGAGAAGAAAGCTATAATGGAAAACTTACAATCCCCCCCCCCAAAAAAACAACCAGTTAGCCTAGTAAGTATATTACTATATCTCCTTAAATAAGTCTAGCATGTGTTCCAAATTAATTGCATCAGGAGGACTAATTGGAGGGAAATCATCCACCCCTCTGCTTGAATATTGAGGCCTTTTCTTCCGTTAGTGCAGTGGTTCTCAACCTGTGGGTCAGGACCCCATTTGGGGTCGATCGACCATTTCATGGGGGTTGCCAAGCAAGGCTGTCCGCCATTTTTTTTGTCCGCCATTTTTTTTGTCCGCCATTTTTTTTGTCTGCCATTTTTTTTGTCTGCCATTTTTTTCCCCTTTTCCAGCGGGTGCCTTACCTCCCTTGGGCTGGGCCAGCTGGTGGTCGGCCTGCTCCGTCTCTGCCGCTTGCCAGCTATGCCTCGGCCGGCGCAGGGGGCGGAACCACGCATGCGCGGCACTCCCGGGCAGGGAAAGTCCTCGACTTACGACCGGTTGGGTAGTCCTCGACTTACGACCGGTTTAGTCCTCGACTTATGACCGGTTGGGGTTGTGGCATTAAAAAGGTTGAGAACCACTGCTTTAGTGCTTAGTTTGATAAAATATGGAGAGTAACTAAAAGTTTGTTTAAGGAAATTGACTGCTGCTTTATTCAATAATTGAATATCATGTTTCTGATAGCCTGGATTTTATCAGCAAATCAGAAATGCTGACCCCACCTTCTGAATGACCTTGGTGGAATGATAAAGATGCAATTTGGTTTCCACAGTTATGTCATTGTTTAAGTGCAAAAGGCTTTTTGGGAAATTGAAAGCTGAATTCCACTTATGCAGGCCTTTCAGCATGGAATCAACTTACCAGATGTTCTGCATTCCAAAGACTATGATTTATCTCAGCCCAGTGCAAAAGCAGCAGGTAAAGCAATAAACGTGAGAGTGAGCGGATCATCAGATGGCACCTGTTTTAACTCTGCAGCACCCTCTAATTTTATTAAAGAGAAAGAATAATTTATAGAATGCGTATACAGTAAACCTGTCATTTACTTGGCAGTGGGACTTCTGTTGTGTATTCAGCAAAGAAAACAATTTAGTTAAACAATTAAAGGGAACTTAAGTTTAACAATTAAAGGGATCTTAAATAAAAGGAGTTAGCTCTATACCCATGAATATACACATATATTCAATGTAATAGACAAGGAAGTGATGTAAGATTTAAAGGCAATCAGTGAGACTGAATGAATGGAGAATTGCTTATGAAAGGCATTCTCGAGAAAAATGAACTAGATAAATTAGAAGCTGCTGGGAGGGGGGATGTGGAGTTCCTAAGACCTTAATAAGACCTTAACAACACTTGGTAAAGGAGGCTTTATAACACAAAGATGTATTTGCAAAGGAGACATGAATAAATCTGTACTACGTGCAGCTGTCCCTTGTGGTTATGAGCTGCTGAAGACCCAACAACATTGAATACACACATGCAATACTGCAAAACTACAGTATCCTAAAGATTTGTTTGTTTAACATAGTTCAAATTAACTGTCTTGACACAATGTCTGAACAATGTAGTGCAGACATGTCAAACACAAGGCCCGAGGGCCGGATGCGGCTCGCGACGTGGTTTCATGTGGCCCGCGAAGCCATCCTGGAAACAGTGAGGGAATGGGCCCCGATGCCCAGGGCTCCGGAAATTCCGGGGTACCATCCAGCCCCCCCTTGCATGGCCTGAAAGGAATAGTGAGGCTCTTCCAGTGGACCATGCCTTGGCGCTTGCCCTGGTCCAACCCCCTTATGCCAAAGACCCTCAGATCTGTCCCACTCCTGCCCAGCCCTCACAGGCACCCTTGATGCGAACGATGTAGAGCTGGCAATGCCCACTCAGTAGGCCACACCCACTCCAGCCACACCCACCCAGTTGGCCATGCTCACCCTGGCCACCACCACCCCAGGGCAACCACAATGCTGATGAAATTGAGTTTGACACCCTGATGTAGTGCCTCATTTTATTTAGCAGTTGATGGCAGGTATTTTTTGTAGCAGCCAGAAAATCCTGCTGCTCCTTTCTTGCATTATTACTGTCTGTAGGATATTTTAATATTGCAGCTCACCTTTAAGATAATAACATTCCTGAAGGGGCAAATCTCATTTATTTATCAAGTGGTGTCAAATCTTGTAAAAGCTTTTCATCAAGGAACATGATAAAGCTTTTATCAGAGCAGATAAAAGAGAAGTACTCCTTCAAACACACCAGATTTAACAACCAGAGTTTGATGCAATAAAATGTGGTAATCACTGCTGTTTATGGTAGTTTATGCAACTTTCTTGTAATATGGTGAATGGGAGCATTCTGTCTGTTCTCCATATGCTCAGCCAACACTGAACTAGAAAAATAGGAGGAAAGAAGAGTAAATGTCAGTCCTCCATCCTCCCATTTTAGGAAAAAGGCAAGGATTTTTTTTAATGTAATAGTATTTATGCATTAATCTGTTTTCTTCAGCAAACATTAGCACAAGATGCATGAGATATTTAAAAATCAGAATTCAAGTCCTGTAAACCTGCAGATAAAAAGTTAGATTGCAA
>NW_015391602.1:0-3612 GCF_001527695.2 Protobothrops mucrosquamatus | reverse complement strand
AAAAAATATTTCTGACCTTCCTTTCCTTCTTTACTGGCAAAGATAACAGTAATTGTGTATTTTTGTTTAATGAGTGTACATGCCAGTTTATCTGAATGGAGCTCTAGGAAACAATGGAAGAATCCTAATTTTTCATTTCTTTGATCTAGCATGTCCCGTTTCTTAACCCATTTTTCAATATGGAACAAAGGGTACGATGGTTTTTTTTCCCAGCAAAATATTTTATTTTTTGTTTTAGCCTGTGTTTTAAAATACAGACGAGTAGCCACACAAGACGTGGTATTAGAGGAAAGCAGGATGTTGTACGCCAATCAACAATAAGGTCCCATAGTCCTGTGAAAAATATAATATAAACTCTCCTGGAGTCAAACCCATGCTTTCCACGCCGTTGTCTTCTTTTGGGATGTTTTCGAAAGTCAGCCCAGTATTACTTAAAGTGTTGGAAGTTGTTTTGAAGAAGGCGTCTCATTAAAATGGACATAACAACACAACAGTCGCAACCACAACCGCCATCACATCAGCGTCTTCGCGGGGCAAGTTTGCAATTGGAAACAAAATTGTACAAGGGACTCTTCAAAAAGCAACTTTAAATCACAGCCCCCCAGAAATCCTCTAACGCTACAACTTCAGAGACGTACGTCCATTGAAGTAGAAAAGGGAAGAGGGTGACTCTACACTAATTTGTATCTCTATGTGGTTTTCAGGAAGTTGAACAAAGAGAGCAGCGATCGCTCGCTGCTTGGGACTGGAACGGATTCAGCTGTGAAAGGTTGGTCTTTTGAAAGGAAGGACTCGTTATTTTCTAAGAATGCAGCTAACGCTGTTCAGACTCCACTGCTAGTTTCTAATCTAGACGATGTGTGAATTTGCAGGTTTCTCTTGCTTTAATCCAGTGTTTTTCAACCTAATCGACATTTAGATCGGTGACTTCAACACAATTTCCTAGCCAGCCGCATAATGGCTTGCTATATTGCCTTTTTTTTTTTTTTGGCATAACGTGTCCATCTATTTATTTGTACCCCACCTTTATTATTTTTACAAATTAATAAAAACAAGTCGGTCTCGATGCATACCATTGATAACCCATGGTTAAAATTTGGATAGCTGCTTAGAAAAGGCGGTGATAACAATAGCTGGTCTCGCCAACTTTTCCAGTTCTGTTCCTGTATCCTGATACAACAACTTGAGTATTGCATTTTCCAATAGGTTCTAGCCTGATCAAGAAAATGTACAGATCAGAAGAAGATCTATGACTGGAACTATTAAAACAATAAAATACTACTATTTATTTTTAAGTCATTTCATCATTCTGAGATGTGTTGCTTTTAAATTAATAAAACAGCAGTTGTGGGAAGAAACTTAGATTTCCTCCTGACTGTACATCCTCCTGACCTGTACATTTTCTTTGATTAGGCTAGTTTCTATTGTAAAGCAATGCTCAATTCATGTTGGCTTAGGGTTCAAGAATAAAATGGAAAAGTTGGTAACACAGATATCTTAATATAAGCAGTGTGAATCGTCTATTATCCACAGTCTAGAGCAGTGATGGCGAACCTTTTAGAGACCAAGTGCCCAAACTGCAACCTAAAACCCACTTATGTATCATTGGTGTTGGGTGGGTGTGGCCCATTGGGTGTATGTGGCCCATTGGGTGGGCGTGGCTGCGGTGGTAATGGTAGACTGGGTAGGACTAAAAAGTTCAATCAATCAATTCCAACATTGCGAGATCTTTTTTTTTCCTGTGAGAAGTTGAAATGGATTGATTGATTGAACCTTTTTTTTTGCACATGGCGATGGAGGTCTAAAGCGAAAAGGTTTTATAAAACCCAGTTGAAGGCCTAGGACTGGGGCGACAGCGCACGTGCCCACAGAGAGGGCTCTGCGTGCCACCTGTGGCACGTGTGCCATAGGTTCGCCACAACAGGTCTAGAGATTACAGTCCAATAGTTTGGATATGTAACAAACTATATTATAGCTTAAGTATAATGACCTTCTGGACAACAGAATAAAGCTAAGAGGATGACTGGTTCTTATAGCATGTGGAACCACAAACTACTCAACTTCAAAAACTTTTAATCTCTTTACATTAGAACAGTTCTTCCCATAGTTATGGCAATGAATTACCAGGACTTGGTTACTTGGTAGTTACCAGAAATCTTGAATTTAGAAATAAATCAGTAGCAGCAATGGATTTTTTCTCCATTTTCTAAAGAATAGAGGAAGCTGTAGTCCACTAGTTCGTCATAAATAAAATCCCCTTTCAGCACTGACAATGTAAATTTTTCATAACAACAAAAAAAGCTATTCCTTTTTCTTAGGAATTAACAGTAAAGACATTTTGCTGTCTGAGGCCAAGCATCCTGTACTCTTCTAGTCAAGTTTTTTTTTTTAGCATATGGGAATAGAAACCCACCAATCATATGTCCTAACCCAGCAATGACCAACCATTTCAGCTTGGTGGACTGGTGGGGGGGGGAGAGGGAATGGTTCCATGTGAGTGGCAGGTGAGCGTGCACACTAGCTCCATTTGTGCAAGCAAATGGAGCTGTGCATGCAAGTGGAGCTGTGCGCAAATACACAATCGCCCACCGCTCATGCGGCCCGGTTGTGAATGGGCGTGGTCCAGTAGTGGGCCACGGCCTGGGGATTGGGTACCCCTGTCCTAACCATTGACAGTAACACTACTGGAAGAGCCATGGTGGTGCAGTGGTTAGAATGCAGTATTGCAAGCTGACTCTGCTGATTGCCACGATTGCTAACTAGCTCAAGGTTGACTCAGCCTTCCATCCTTCCGAGGTCGGTAAACAGAGGACCCAGATTGTTGGGGCCAATATGCTGACTTGTAAACTGTTTAGAGAGTGCTGTAAAGTACTATGAAGCGGTATACAAGTCTAAGTGCTATTCCTATTGCTATTACAATAATACCAAATAATTCACTATTTTTCAGAATCTGCTAACTGCGGCAGCTATTGTTTTCTATTTCACTTCTAAATTTTTTATTATTGTAACATAAAAGTATAGAAAAACAAGGAAAAGAAAAAGAAAAGTGCAAAGGCAGAAGAGCAGCTACCTTATTCTACTTCATAGTAGGACCAACCCTTGAACAGAAGCAATAATCAAGTTCTCAGTTCAGAAGTGTGGGGGATAAATTAAGAATTGTAGATTGGCCTGACTAAAGAACATTTGGCTTGCTTCCAAAGCAGATCTGGGAATCACAACAAGCTGGGTTGATGATGAAATAAGAAAAATTGTAGCCAAGCTTAGGTATAATAGTCATGATTTATTAGACTGCATGGTCCTAATAATAATAATAATAATAATAATAATAATAATAATAATAATAATAATAATAATAATAATAATAATAATGTTGGAAGGGACCTTGGAGGTCATCGAGTCTAACCCCCTGCTCAGGCAGGAACCCTACACCATTTCGGACAAATGGCTGTCCAGTCTCTTCTTAAAAACTTCCAGTGTTGGAGCATTCACCGCTTCTGGAGGCAGGTTGTTCCATTGGTTAATTGTTCTAACTGTCAGGAAGTTTCTCCTTAGTTCTAAGTTGCTTCTCTCCTTGATCAGTTTCCATCCGTTGCTTCTTGTCCTGCCTTCAGG
>NW_015391601.1:32169-33683 GCF_001527695.2 Protobothrops mucrosquamatus | reverse complement strand
AAATCTCTATTTCTTAATATAGTGAATTCAATTTTTTCACTATAATTCTAAATATCTTCAAACAGTATTTCTCTTTCCAAAACCATTGTAACAAAGTGACAACTATTAAACTAAAATGCAATAATAGTGAGGCAAGTCTAAAATCTGTATATGTGTGCCCTTCAATATTTTATCTTTTTTGGAACAGGACAATTACTATCTGTTACATGCATGGACAAACATTCATTGTCATTTCTATACTTGGGCAACTCTATCTGAGCAAACAAAAACTACAGTAAAGGTTTATGTAAAAAGTCAGATAGATCCTCTTGATTCAAGGTTGACTTGTGATTGTGTTCATGAAATTTTCTTTACAGGCTAATGAAAATTGTTATGTGAGGTTATTCAATGACAGACTCTTTAGGTCACTTGAAATGAAATATAAAAGTGGAAATGTTTGAATTTCTGTACTTTTTTCTTCTCAGAAGATTTAGTACAAATTAGTACATGCTAAACAGGATCATATAGAAAATAAGTTATGGAAAAAGTGATAAAAAGCTTTGAAAAAAAAGTAGTGCAGAATAAAAAAGAGAACAAAAGAAAAACAAAAGAAAAAAATGCAAATGCAAAACCAGAGAAATAGATGCATAGTTTTTATACCAACGCAATATAATTTTCAAGGAATCACACAAATAGAATTTTGAAACTGGTTTCACTACCTAATTATTGATAGATTCTGACTTCATTAATAACTTAGAATGTTAAAAGATTTAGTTCAAAATGATATAAGATAAACAGGGGTCATATGAAATACACAGATTAGATTAATTGCAACATATAATTTATTTCAGGAATAAGCCAGTTAAGACATCACAGGAGTTTTGAGAACTTGCTTTTCAAATTTGCCTAAAAGGTTCAAGAGCTGCATATCCAGCCAAGATCTCAAAAATAAAACTGGAAAAGTACTTCTGCTTTCATAGCATTTGAATAACCTTATGCGGTTCTTTGGAATTAATGTTACACTGTTTGTGATCTTGGTCAAAAGTCCTGATTCAAATGGTTTGCAACTAATTCAACTTCCCCTCACTTGTCTGGTGCTCCTCTATTGGGAACAATGGGAAAGATGGCCAGAGAAGCAGACAAATATCCATTCCATTCCATTTCATGAAAGCACCAAGGGCTGAATGTAAGATCTAAATTAATATAATAGTTAAAGAACAAAAGAAGTAAAACTACACATCAGAGATACATAAAGGAATAGCAAGCCCTCCTATCACAGACGCTGAATAAAGAATGGAGGTCTGTTTCTCCATTTTGAAATGCGGCCACATGAGGGCGCTGTTTCCTAAGGAAAGCCTCTAAGTGAAACTGAAAATGCAGAGCCCCTCCCTTAAAGGGACCGACATTCCTTCCAGCCAGATCCACCAGGGAAATATCGAAGAACAGAGA
This sequence comes from Protobothrops mucrosquamatus, assembly GCF_001527695.2. Taxonomy (NCBI): domain Eukaryota; kingdom Metazoa; phylum Chordata; class Lepidosauria; order Squamata; family Viperidae; genus Protobothrops; species Protobothrops mucrosquamatus. The sequence continues at coordinate 32,255 of NW_015391601.1, read as the reverse complement.
AATCTCAACAAGCCAAGATCCAACCTATGAAAGCATTGCCAGTATGGCTGGGCTACGTGGGCTCCGCTCCTGACCCCTTGGAGGCA
>NW_015391601.1:25222-31100 GCF_001527695.2 Protobothrops mucrosquamatus | reverse complement strand
ATTGGATAGACGAGAAGCTGTGGCCATTGTCAAGCTACATCTCTGTACATTCGGAGAGTGGAAAGCTCTATGCTCTGCAGTCCTTGGACTATGAGGAGTTGAAACTGTTGGAGTTCCAGGTGAGAGCCAAGGATGCTGGAATGCCCTCCTTGTGTGGCAATGCGACTGTTCAGGTCTTTGTGCTGGATGAGAACGACAACACACCTGTTGTGTCAGGATCATCTGAAGAGAACCTGGTTCTTCTAGTGGTCCCTGTGATGCCTGGGCATATTGTAGGCAAGATCCATGCCTTGGATGCGGATTCTGGCTACAATGCGTGGCTCAGGTACGAACTGGCTGAAGAAAGCAGCGGTCCATGGTCTGTGGGCCCGTATAGTGGTGAGGTGAGTACCAAATATCCTCTGGATGAATCAGAAGGAGGCAAAATCCAGAGTATTGTGGTTCTTGTGAAGGACCATGGGAAGCCTCAGCTCTCCGCCACAGCCATCCTGAGTGTGTCACTGGTGACAAGTGGTCAGACAATCAAAGCGGATGTTCAACTCTCCAAGTCAGGGGAGAGCTTCGTGTCTCTGGTGAATTCAGTCAACATCTATTTGATCATTGCCATCTGCTCTGTTTCCAGCCTGTTCCTGCTGGCTGTTTTTGTTTATATGGCTCTACGATGTCAGTCCAAGGCAAAGGAATCCATGGTTTATGGCCCTGGCATGGCCACCCTGGTCTGTGCCAGTGAAGTGGGCAGCTGGTCCTATTCCAATCGCCACAGCCACATCCTGGCAGGGGTGAGCGCAGAGGCTGGTGTCAGGAATGATCTTATGATTTTCAGTCCCAACATTCCTGTTTCTGCAGATAATGGGGAACATAGAAATGGGAGTGAACTGCTTCCAGATACATCTAGAGAGGTAAGTTATCCTGCTTGAAATTCTTTCAACTTGATATTTTCCTACTGCCAATTTTGGAACAGTGTTACTACAATATATGTTCCATAATTTTATCATAGATAATTTTTATAGAAATTCATTGATGAAAATCTGTTAATAGTTTGTTTTCTAACTTAAGTAACTCTTTTACATATGCTTAGTAGTCTTTCTGATTAAATATTTTTGAAATGGGAGTGGCCACAAATAGATCTTAAGTTTTTTTATAGTCAGCCAATTTTTTCTTCTCTTCTACTCCATTAAAAGAAATATATTCATTGTCTGCCTGATTCTTTAGTTTGTAATTCATCTATAAATCTCGAAATGGGAGTCTAGTGCAGTACTGTACTGATTTTCCTTTCGTCGATGCACTGATTCTTTAATGAATGGAATACAAATTTTCAATTATGTTTTTTAAACATATTGTGTTTTTTAAGCACAGTTTGCAAACTTTTAAAAATGATTAAAACATTTGTTGTTGCGTCCTCACTTAGGACTTCCAATTAACCACTCATTTAGCAACCATTCAGAGTTATGATATCACTGAATGAGGAAACTTAACCACTGGTCCTCGTAGTTGTGGCCATCGTAGTAGCATCTCTGCTGTGACTTGATCACATATCTTGCACTTGGCGATGGGCTCTCAGTTATGATGGCTGCAATAACCTGAGGTTGTATGTTTGCTCTTTGTGCTCTTCACTGTTAGCTTCTGACAAAGTCAGTGGGAAAGCTTGCATGAAGTTGCTGACGGCCGCCCCCTGATAACGGCGTGCTTAAGGACTCGGAGGGATTGGCTTAACGGCAGCATCTGGGGCAGCTGCAACTGCTATCATAAGTTGAGGTGACCACGTGTGACACTGTCCTTTTCTGACCATGTAGCTTTTAGTGATGGGGTTGCTTGTCCCAACTACCACTGTTAAGCAAGGACTACCAGTATTGTGAAGTTCCTCACTGGCTGAAAAAAAATGATTCATCAACAACACTCACATTATATATGATGCCTAGACTATCATATTTCTGGAATAAAAGTCATCCAAGATTATGTTGCACAGGAAATAAATTTTTCTTCAATGTAAGTGGCCTTGTTAAAAATAAATGTTTCTTATAAGGGTTATTTAACAGAATAACAGAGTTGAAAGAAACCTTGGAGGTCTGAGTTATGATACTGGATAGAAATTTTGAAATAGACATTTGAGGTTCATCAATCCGAATTCCTCCAAAGCTTTACACTCTATTCCTGTATTAAGCCTTTGCCCCCTCAAGTCCTCTGTGCTGCCTCACCATGCTAGGAAGTTGCTCCTGGGAGAGGAAGTGAAGAATTCCAGCAGTTTATTCCAAGGATATATAATCCCAGCAGGGTCAACAAGGTGTGAAGGTAATCCCATTTGCCCAGCTAAAGCAAGCAGGCTCCCATATGGGGAAACAATGACATAGGAAGGCTAATAATTACTTTAGGCTAATAATTACTTTAGCGATAAAGGCAAAGGCACAATTACATACTGTGGAGGAATATATCACTCTAGTATTCTACCAAAATTACCACATAGATAGAAAATATAAAGTAATAGACAATACAATGCCAGATGCCTCCAATTGAATGTCATTCAACAGGCTACTGAGGAAGAGCTGGGGATCTTTTAGAACATTAATGGTATTTATGACATGACTAGATTAAAGTTTTTAGGATGTCTAATTGCTGACGTTGCTATGCAAGAAAATAAAATCTGAAGCTGTAAAGACAGAATTATAGTGAGCACATGAAACATAGGAGTCATGACTATGGGAAAGTTTAAGATAGTGAAAGATGAAATTAATCAAGTACACATTGACATCTTAGGATCAGATAACTGAAATAGATCAGAACTGGACACTTTCAGTCAGAGGATCATACTATTTACTGCTCAGGACACGAAAGACAAGGAAGGAATCAGGAAGGTTAGAGTAAGAAAAGTACTTGGATAGAAAGCAGTCACAATAACTGAATAATTAGGCTTTGTGGAGAACCTTCTAATATGATCATCCAAGTTTAAGCTGCAGGCACTAGTGCAGAAAAAGAGGAGGTTGATGAATTTTATGGTCATGTTCAGACTGAAATAAAACAATTCTAGTAAGATGTGTTGTTTATAGTTGGGGACTAGAATGTTACAACTGGAAATAATTAAGGAGGGTGATGTAATTGGACTGTGTGGCCTAGGAAACCAAAATGATGCAGGAGAACCACTTTTCAATATCTGCCAATAGAAAGATTTCTTCTTGGCTAACATAGTCTTCTAGCAGTCAAAATGATGCCTATATACATGAATATCATTCCATGGAGAACACAGACAATTGGAAGTTCCAAGTAAAATTCAAGTTCTAAGTAAAAAAGAGACCCAACCAGTTTCCATAATATAATCATAACCTACCATTTCAAGAAGAATATCCAGAATCACTTTGAAATTCTTAACCTCATTCATAAGGAAGCAGAGGAACTGTTTGAATGAAATCAAAGAAGTTGTTAAGGATGAATGTGAAAAGAGACTGCCAAAGACCAAGAAATATGAGAAAATATGGATATCAGAACTCTGGAAATTGCCAAAAAGGGAAGAGAAGTCAAGGGCAAGAAAAACAAAGATGTCAGGAAGGAACTTAACAAGGAATTTCAAAAACATATTAAAAGACACAAGCCATATTACAACAATGTCTGCAAATATATTGTAGATGGAAACAGATATGGAAAAACAGAAAAGTCTTCCAAAAGTTTTTCAAACTCAAAAGAAAGTTCTAACATTGAATTGGTATGCTAAAGGGTACCAATAAATAGCGAGAAATTGATTCACAACAGATCAAACAAAGATGGAAAGAGTCCATTGAAATTCTTGCAAGATAAATGTCTACATCCAAGATAATTAGAAAATATTCTTTACTTCTAAGAATCTCTAGTACTAGAAAATAGATCAGCAATATGTTCATTACAGATTTGGAAGGCTACAGGAATATTTGGAGAGTCTACAGAAATGCAGTAAGCAACAGAAGATGAATCTCTAAAGGTTCTAACAAAAACTATGGCCGCAACTCTGAAGAATGACACAATGGCCAATGTAAAAAAAAAAAAGGAGACTTAATAGAGTGGGTAAACCATCATACAACATCCTTTAATTCACATGTTAGGAAAATCATGTTTAAATAAATCTAATCTGACCCAGACTAGAACCTTAAGTGGAGAGGGAGATGCCAGATGTTCAATATGGCTTTAGAAAAGGCTGAAGAACAAGAGACATTATTGCTGATAAGCTCTGGATAATTGAAAAGCCAAAAAATATCAAAAAGAATATAGAAAAGCCTTCAATTATGTTTAGCTGTGGAATGTGCTTAAGAAAATGAAATCTATATACAGGTCACGAAGCCACAGTCTGGAAGGAGCATGGTGAGACTCACTCCAGATTAGCAAAGAAGTGACACAAACCTGTATATTCTCCCCTATAACCTGCATTATGCTGATAATATTACTTTGACAGCTGAACAGCTGAATGATCTGAAAACTTTAGTAATGAAAATCATATTGAAAAAAATTGACCTACAATTAAAGACCAAACTAATGACATGTACATTAACCAGGCTTGAAGTTGATAATGAAGATTTTTGACCCTGGGAATAGTAGCTTTCATCTTTTAGGACTGACTATTAAGAAAAAGGAATATACAGTGAAAAAATATTCCCTTGCGATAATATGTATCTTAGGAGACAGAACTATAGATTAGACAAAGGTCAGACAAACAGCAATTGAGTTCCCAGAAGCAATGGGGGTATGACAGATGTCTCTCTAGTTTCTTGGATTGTAAAGGCAGGGGGGGGGGAAAATTGTACTTTCCAACTTGCAAGATACGTCATTCTTACAAGGTAAGCCAGATAAGAAGCATTCCCAGAAGTACTAGCTCCAATTTTATTATTAGGATACATTAACAGAATCTTGCAATTGTTGCAAGAAACTTAATGACTAGTGACTTATAATGTCTTCTAGAATCACCTAAAAATTATTTTAGCAATATAACAGTGGTAAGAAATAACATTTTTTAGACTCAACAATAGCTGGGTGATGCTAAAAAAAATGCTGTAACAGGCTAATCAATGGAAAGGACCCAAAATTACTACCTTTAGAAATACAAATTAGTGCAGAAAATTAATTATCTATTTCACCTGTATATATGATTGCATTAGGTAAAACTGCTTCTTGTTCTCCATCTCATTAAGGTGGAGGTTCTGAATGATCACTTGTGAGGTTCAAAAAGGGAGTTAGGTGACTTATCTATGTAACATTTGTCACATTCTTAAGTATTATCAGATACTTGCCTTTGTGCAATATTATTCACAGGATTATGGCAAAAAAATGAGAACATACTTCTAAATTTAGAAAAGTGCCCTCAGTTAAAAGAAATCCTATGTCCAATGGAAGACTGAGCCAGTCAGTTTCTGTCTTGATATCAAAAATATATTTCAGGAATAAAGTCAGTTAAGATATCACATGAGTTTGAGAACTTACCCTGCTTGTCATTTGCCTAAAAGATTCAAGAGCTACATATCCAGCTAAGACTCAGACAGGTAATTCGAAAAGTAATTCTGGTCATAGCCCTCAAAGGAAAAAAGTATCACAGACGCTGAATAAACAATGGAGGTCTGTTTCTCATTTTGAACTGCGGTCACAAGAGGTCGCTGTTTTCTAAGGAAAGCCTCTAAGCGAAACTGAAAATGCAGAGCCCCTCCCTTAAAGGGACCGACATTCCTGCCGGCCAGATCCACCAGGGAAATATCGAAGAACAGAGAAATCTCAACAAGCCAAGATCCAACCTATGAAAGCATTGCCAGTATGGCTGGGCTACGTGGGCTCCGCTCCTGACCCCTTGGAGGCAAGGTATTTAGAGAAAAAGAGAAGGGCTTGCGGGGCTGTGCCTGTGTCTGCGATGCTTACCTGGCCGAAGGGGCTGCTG
>NW_015391601.1:13900-24826 GCF_001527695.2 Protobothrops mucrosquamatus | reverse complement strand
AGAGAAGGACTATTTTGAGGTAAACCTGCAGAATGGGATCTTGTTTGTAAATTCCCGGATAGACAGGGAGGAGCTGTGTGCCAAGACTGCAGACTGTGTCCTTCATCTGGAGGTGATTGTGGAGAAACCTCTGAGGTTCTTCCATGTGGAGGTGGAAGTCAAAGACATGAATGACAATGCTCCCGTCTTCTCTGCCAGGAAAAAGATCCTGAGCATATCAGAACTAATAACAGGTACCCAGTTCTCCTTGGAAGGGGCTTCTGATGCAGATATTGGTACTAATGCACTCTTAACTCACAGGCTCAGTCCAAACAACCATTTTGTTTTGGATTCAGGAAATAATGAAGATGAGAGTAAATCTGTAGTACTTGTGTTAAAGGTTCCACTGGACAGGGAGGAGAACCCTGTGCATCATTTAATACTGACAGCCACTGATGGGGGTGAACCAAAACTCACAGGAACTGTTCAGCTGGTCATCAATGTGCTGGATGTAAATGACAACCCTCCTGTATTTAATCAATCTGTTTATAGGATAAAGTTGCTAGAAAATACAGCTAGTGGGTCGTTAGTTATTACTCTGAATGCTACAGACTTAGATGAGGGGATTAATAGGGAAATCTCTTATTTTTTTAGTGATAGCCTAGCTCTTCATGTCACAAAGCTGTTTAGTATAAATTCTGATAATGGGGAAATCATAGTGATTGGAAAATTGGATTATGAAGAAAGTAAGTTCCATGAACTCCCAATTGTTGCAGAAGATAAAGGCAATTCTCCATTATCAGGGCACTGTAAAGTTCTCATTGAAGTGTTGGACATAAACGACAATATTCCAGAACTATCTGTGAATTCTCTCTCTGTGCCATTGCCAGAAGACTCTCCTCCAGGGACTGTGGTAGCCATCCTCAGTGCTTCTGACAGGGATTCTGGCAACAATGGACAAATCAACTGTTTCCTCTTTCCCCCTGGAGTACCCTTCAAACTCGAGTCCACATTCAAGAACTACTACTCCCTGATTGTTGGTGCAGTCCTAGATCGAGAGCAGGTGGCTGAGTACAGGATGGTTGTGACAGTGGAAGNATTGGATAGACGAGAAGCTGTGGCCATTGTCAAGCTACATCTCTGTACATTCGGAGAGTGGAAAGCTCTATGCTCTGCAGTCCTTGGACTATGAGGAGTTGAAACTGTTGGAGTTCCAGGTGAGAGCCAAGGATGCTGGAATGCCCTCCTTGTGTGGCAATGCGACTGTTCAGGTCTTTGTGCTGGATGAGAACGACAATTCACCTGTCGTGTCAGGATCATCAGAAGAGAACTTGATTCTTCTAGTGGTCCCCGTGATGCCTGGGCATATTGTAGGCAAGTTCCATGCCTTGGATGCGGATTCTGGCTACAATGCATGGCTCAGGTACGAACTGGTTGAAGAAAGCAGTGTTCCATGGTCTGTGGGCCAGTATAGTGGTGAGGTGAGTACCAAATATCCTCTGGATGAATCAGAAGGAGGCAAAATCCAGAGTGTTCTGGTTCTTGTGAAGGACCATGGGAAGCCTCAGCTCTCAGCCACAGCCACCCTGAGTGTGTCACTGGTAACAAGTACCCAGGACATCAAAAAGTATAATCAACATCCAATATCAGGAGATACCTTCATGCCCCTGGTGGACTCCATCAACGTCTATCTGATCATTGCCATCTGCTCTGTTTCCAGCCTGTTCCTGCTGGCTGTTTTTGTTTATATGGCTCTACGATGTCAGTCCAAGGCAAAGGGAGCCATGGTTTATGGCCCTGGCACAGCCACCCTGGTCTGTGCCAGTGAAGTGGGCAGCTGGTCCTATTCCAATCGCCACAGCCACATCCTGGCAGGTGTGAGTGCAGAGGCTGGTGCCAAGAGCGACCTTATGATTTTCAGTCCCAACATTCCTGTTTTTGCAAATAACGGGGAACTTAGGAATGGGACAGAATTACTCCCAGATTCAGCTAAAGAGGTGAGTTGGTCTGGTTTTAGAGTTTTTGACATCCATTCAAAATCATATTTCTGCGCTAACAATTTTGGATCATCTTTATACAAAATGTGTCTTCTGATAATCGTTATCCCTAAAATCACAATATATAAATAAAAAGATAGGTAATTCTTATTTCCAGGGAAATATTTTTTGGAATGGGTTGGTAGAAAAAGATCCTTTTCGAAAATGTATTTTATTTAACAGTGACTAGTTTTGTCTTTCAAAAGTAAAAAATAAATAAGATCTTCGCTGCACCCTGCTATTTTGACCTTTTGTTTATAATTCACCTACTGAAAAAAATATTCTGAATTGTTAAATTGTTTTTGTTTTTGTTTTTAAAAATTGACATTTCTCTTTTTATTTTTTTTAAATATAAATTAGATAATTTTAATACTTTTAAGTAATTAAAGTACATTTTAATACATTAAAGTCCTTTCAAATTAAAAAAAAATGCTTTTCAGTGAAAATGGGAACATAAGATTCTGATTTTGCACTACAGGGGAGTCCTTGGTGATTGATTAGTGCAGGAGTGTCAAACTGCCAGTCCGCAGGCCGGATTGCTGGAAAAAAAGTCGCGATAGGACTGTTCGCAGTTACAACAGTGATGAAAAAGTAACTTTGTGACTAGTCCTCACATTTTTGACTTTCACAGGTTTATAAGGAAAGGAAACCTGAAGGAAGATCATAAGCACAGTAAGTTTTACTTAGCGACCATTTAATGTAATGACTTGAGTTGCCAGTCCTAATTTTGGTTGCTAAACGAGGACTATCTATACATACTTGCATAAAGTAGGTTTGAAATTTTGATAATAAATGAATAGCCAAAATTGGGTGTATTAGTTCTTTTCTAAATCAAGAAATTGATTTGTATATCAATAATCATTCTTCTGTTTATATTTCATCTAATAAACAGATGGGATATTAGTAGTAATACCCTTTCTTCTTTCATTTCTATAAGAACTCCCCAGTAGTATCATAGACACAGTTCATTCAGATAAGAAACTTCTTCACCGACAATAATGCCTCTTTTTAAAAACATTATTTGTGTCTGGACAAGGATTCATCACCATATCAGGCCCTGTGTGGAGCACATTGGGCAGCAAAGGTTTGACCGCTATTTTGATCATTCCCAGCATCTTCGGCTTCGCCCCAAGGGAGATTAGTAGTCTTAAGACCTTCCTCTAAGTGTTTGGTGCCTGGTTTTCCGAGGCCAGCCTGCTTTCCTCTTTTCTCCGGAAGGCATCCAACGTAGTGCAATTTTGGGATGCCAATCTTTAGGCACACGTAAGCTGTGGCCAATAAGCTGCATTTGATGTTCATTCATAGTTCACAATAGGTGTTCTAAATCGGATCTTTGTAGTACGTCTTCATTAGTAATGTCACGATGTGAGATCTGGAGGATTACTTTTAAAATATTATTAAGTTGCTAGGTTTAATAAGTTTAATAGGTTTAAAAACATATCTTAGTTGAGGATTGTTGGTTTGTTTGCAATTTTTAATAGTCAAATGTTGTTGATACGTTTCTTACATGGTATGATATATAGCAGTAAGTCTTAAAAATAAGAAACAAAAATGCAAAGCAAAAACTAAAAAGAGAAGCTAAAAATCAAAACAAAGAACTTGTTCCGCCTTGACTTCAAACATATTGAAAATATAGTGTAGAATTCTCTCCCCTCAACTATCCAGGTGGTCCAATACCCAGAGGCTCCTTTTCTACTGCAATGGCTGAGACCAATAAACTTCTCTGGATAAAGAACAGCCTTTTCAGAATCCAGGGGTAAAGAAAAATCACTGGAGAGAAATATATGTTTGATCAACTTTTGCTTTTCTGCCAAACACATTTTGTTAAATTGCCTGGATTTCAGAATTATTGCTGAAAGCAGATCTGAAAAAATAATCACCTTTAAATTTCACTGAAAGTTCTAACTTGCTTAGATGCAAGATATGATCCCATATTGTAGATCTTAAAAATCTATCCCAAAGAAAGCTGGGTTTCTGTACGAATGGAAACAGATGTATATCTAATAAACAGTTTCAATTTCCAACTTGTATTCTAGCTGTAGTGAAAAGATCTTAAGTAGAAATTCCTATATAAGGATAATTATAGATGGATCTTACTTGGCATTGTAAGGAATATTTAAAAATCATATATATTATTTCTGGGAAGTTAGCACTGTAAATATGTCAGTATAGCTTTATTTATTTTCAACCCTGACATATTGCCTGCAGAAGCATCAAGCTGCATGATTTCTTTTTTTAATGTAAAACTTAATTCTGTCTTTATGTGAAAGAAATAATCAATTCTTTGCTTCATGTACAAAACATTATTTCCCTTATCCAGTACAGTTTTTATCTGCATTAATTCTGTCTTTTTAAAAGAGTATAAATCATGAAAAACAACTTTTAAAGACAAATGCAGCTCTATACAGTTTCCTTCTGTGTAACTTTGTTATGTTACATAACAACTCTATTGTGAGTTAGGAGTTATTCACATATTTCTTTTTTCAGCTCCAACTATTTGTATGTTCTTGTATGAGTGGAATGACTTCTATTTTATTTCTCTTCTTAACTTCAGATCCCAATTTATCACTACAGAGCAGTAATCTAAACGAAGACAGACAAAAGGAAGTAACCTCTTAAACTCATGGGGGAACCAGTTCCTAAATTTGGCATATTACCAAGTAGAAGTTCCTAAACTTATTTCCTAGGAAAGAACTTCACAAAAGCATCAGACACATCTCACCTAGATAAGAATTTAATTCCAGACAATAATAAAGATCTATGAAGCTATGCAGTTAACCATTGCTAGATATTTATATAACTTCAACTCAGTTCTGAGAAATGCTGAGGCCTGGCTTCACATGGAGTGTGGTAAAGTACCACCAAGTTTGAATATGGGCCTTCTTTTCAACATTTTTGAAAGTGATCTGAACAAGGAGATGAAAGAAAATGATAAAATTACAGATGATTTAGGTGGGACAACTAGTTACATTAGAGGACAGAAATATGATCAGTTTAAAGGTGAACATGAGATAGTAGTGTGTCATAACAATTAAAAAGAAATATAATTTTAGACTGCAATAATTTAAATTTAGTTTTCAAGTTATGGGAAGCAGTAATACCACTCTATTCTGCATTGGTTAGACCCACTTGAAGTACTACTATATGTCCAGTTCTGTACAAAACACCTATCAAATTTGTGCAAATAAGGTATATGAGAATTATCAAGAGACTTGAAGGAAGGTTTTGGGAGGAAAGATTAAAGAATGTGGGTAAAATTATAGCTCCAGACCCTACTTCAGAGATTGTATCCCAATAATGGCATATTCCAATTTCCATACATAATTTGGGTCAAACCTTTGGTATAAAAAATGTTAGCTGCTAAAACTAATTATTCATCTGTTATAAATAAAAAAGTATACTCTGTATGTATGGGTGTATGGAGCACATCTCCTTGTTATTTGAAATGATACTGCTGAATTAACTTGTTACTGTAATAATAATAATATAATAATAATAGAGTTGGAAGGGACCTTGGAGGTCTTCTAATCCAACCCCCTGCTCAGGCGGGAAACCCTATATACCATTTCAGACAAATGGTTGTCCAATCTCTTCTTAAAAACTTCCAGTGTTGGAGCATTCACAACTTCTGGAGGCAGATGGTTCCACTGATTAATTATTCTGTCAGGAAATTTCTCCTTAGTTCTAGGTTGCTTCTCTCTTTGATTAGTTTCCATCCATTGCTTCTTGTCCTGCCTTCAGGTACTTTGGAGAATAGCTTGACTCCCTCTTCTTTGTGGCAACCCCTGAGATATTGGAACACTGCTAAAATGTCACCCCTAGTCCTTCTCTTCATTAAACTAGTTCAGGAGTAGGCAACCTTGGCTCTTTTATGACTCGTGGACTTCAACTCCCAGAATTCCTGAGCCATGGCTGGCTGAGGAATTCTGGGAGTTGAAGTCCACAAGTCATAAAAGAGCCAAGGTTGCCTACCCCTGAACTAGACATACCCAATTCCAGCAACCATTCTTTATACTGTATGTTTTAACCTCCAGTTCCCTAATCATCTTAGTTGCTCTTCTCTGTATTCTTTCTAGAGTCTCAACATCTTTTTTACATTGTGGTGATCAAAACTGGATGCAGTATTCCAAGTGTGGCCTTACCAAGGCATTGTAAAGTGGTATTAACACTTCGTGTGATCTTGATTCTATTCCTCTGTTAATGCCGCCTAGCACTGTGTTGGCTTTTTTGGCAACTGCAGCACACTGCTGGTTAATATTTAAGTGATTGTCCACTAGGACTCCGAGATCCCTCTCACAGTTACTACTATTGAGCAAGGTACCATCTATACTATACCTGTGCATTTGGTTTTTCTTGCCTAAATGTAGAACCTTACTTTTTTCACCATTGAATTTCATTTTGTTAGATAGGGCCCAATGTTCGAGTCTATCAAGATCCTTCTGTATCTTAAGCCTATCTTCTGGAGTGTTGGCTATTCCTGCCAGCTTGGTTCATCTGCAAATTTGATGAGTTCCCCATCTATCCCCTCATCCAAATCATTGATGGAACAGAGCCCTGATGTAGATGCAGTTCCATTGAGGACCACACACTGAGTACGGCCGGTCAGCCAGCTATGAATCCATCTGGTGGTGATGCTGTCTAACCCACATTTTTCTATCTTATCAAGTGGTACGTTGTGGTCTACTTTATCAAATGCCTTACTGAAGTCCAGTAAATTATATCCACAGCCTTCCTCTGGTCCACTAATTTTGTCACCTTGTCAAAGAATGCAGTAAGATTTGTCTGGCATGATTTGTTTTTGACAAAACCATATTGGCTTTTGGTAATGACTTTGTTTGCCTCTAGGTGTTCACTGATTCGTTGCTTGATTATCTTTTCCAGAATCTTCCCAGGTATTGAGGTCAGGCTGATAGGTCTGTAGTTTCCTGGATCCATTTTTTCCCCTTTTTTGAAAATGGGAACTACATTAGCTCTTTTCCAGTCCTCTGGTAGTTCCCCAGTGCTCCAGAATCTTTGAAAGATATAATAATAATAATGATAAAGTTAGAAGGGACCTCGGAGGTCATCTGCCAGTTCCTTCAGAACCTTGGGATGTAATCCATCTGTTCCTGGTGATTTGAACTCGTCTAGGATGGACAGGTGCTCACTTACCGTTTTCTTGCCTGTCTTAACTTGTGTTTCTAATCTGTTTTTTACCATACTGTTTTTGATAGTTGGACTATTTTTTCCCTTTGTGTAAAGACAGATGCAAAATACGAATTAAGTAGTTCTGCTTTCTCCCTGTTGTTTGTCACCTTCTTACCATTTTCTCCCATTAATGGACCAATTGTTTCCTTGATTTTTTTTTGTTTTTTACATGTTGAAAGAAGCTTTTTTTGTTACTTTTAAGTTTTGTCGCAAGTCTTAGTTCATTTTGAGCTTAGCTTTCCCTCACTTCATCTTTGCAGGCTCGGACTATTTGCTGATATTCTGCCTTAGTTATGTGCTCCTCTTTCCACTTTTTATTCTTGTCCTTTTTGTCTATCAACTTATCAGAGAATTCTTTATGCAGCCATGCTGGTTTCTTTTGAGAGCTGTTACTTTTTTTCTTCATTGGTATTGTGCTAGACTGGCTTTTATAATCTCACTTTTCAAAATGTCCCAAGCTTCTTGAGTTGTTTTCCCCTTGCAGATTCTCATCCATAGAATCCTTCCCAAGCTATAAGTTTATTGAAATGAGCTCTCTTAAAGTCCAAGAATCTAGTTTGACTATGTTCTATTGCTTGTGCTTTCATAATGTTGAATTCCAATATTGCATGATCACTCCCCCCCTTAAGGTTCCTGTGGCTATTTAGTTGTATTTTTTTTTAGTTCTATTTGCAAACATTATTTCCCTTTTTTGGAAATCAATAGTTAGTCTGCGTTCTCTGCAATAGGTTTACAATGCTTTTTAAAATTGTATTGGGGTGGAGTTGACAGCTGCATCATCCACATATAGAAGTTGCAAAACATTTTTCTTCTCCTATAACAGTTAATGAAAGTCAGGAGTTCATATAAACATTAAGCAATAAGGGTCCCCAAATATATCCTTGCAGAACCTTTTGATTTGATGTAATTGATTGGGCAGGAAACCCCTAAACTTTGTGTATTTTTGCCAGGAAAACATATTAACACAGCAACATTAGAAATGCAATTTGTGAAGCAAATTTTACTTCCTGAGACTAGCAAGGAAGCCAGACAAAGATATGCTAATTTATTCAGTGGCACAGAGATGCTGTGCTCATGCAAGATCAAAAACATTTCTTTCCAATATATAATATTTATACACTGTGCATATGCTCAAATGGATTGCAGTATATGACAGCCTATTGGATAATATATAAGATGAGATATCTACTGTATGTAACAGCTAGTCCAAAATGCGGCCGCACGGGCGGTGTTGGGAGGGACTCGACGCTCCCATATAACACCGCTGCTGCGCGAGCTGCATTGGCTGCCTGTGGCCTTCCGGGTGCGCTTCAAGGTGTTGACTATCATCTTTAAAGCGCTCCATGGCATCGGACCCGGATACCTTCGAGACCGCCTCCTGCCGCAGATTACCTCCCATCGACCTGTACGCTCCCACAGAGNGCTTGCAGGACTGGCCTAGGGTAATTTTTAGAGGGGGTTTTAATTATATTTTAATTAGACTATATTTAAATATTTCTTTTTAATTAATTTTAATCCTGTAATTGTCATTTGTGTATTTTTAATCGATTGTCAGCCGCCCTGAGTCCGCAAGGAGAAGGGCGGGATATAAATTTAATTTAATAATAATAATAATAATAATTTATCACATTTTAAGTACTATGGTAAGTAAGAAGGAAATGGATACATGAATACACAAGTGTCCTGAGACAAATTTAGATTTGCCACTACCAATATATTGTTCCTTATTTTGAAATTTTGGTTCAAATGTTTCAAGTCAGTCCAGTCTTCTTTTAATGGCATCACAGTCACCTTGGCAAACAAGAGAGACAAACAAGTACACTTGCCATCGCTATATATAGAAATGAAAACATCTATCCAAAAAATGTATGTTAATTAATACAGTGTATACACAGTAAAAGAAGAATAAATGCATGTACTGTATGAGATTTACAAATGAAGCCAAGCACTCTATGTAAAAGTCAATATATTTGAGAATGAAGATGGAATGATTATTAGAAATTTGTCATGAATACAGAAGGAAAGTCTGTTTCTACATTTTGAAATTCAGTCACACGAGGTCGCTGTTTCCTAAGAAAACCCTCTAAGTCTAACTGAAAATGCAGAGCTCCTCCCTTAAAGGGACCGACATTCCTGCCAGCCAGATCCACAATGGGATTATTAAAGAAAAGAAAAAAACGCAGAGAAATCACAACAAGCCAAGATCCAACCTATGAAAGCATTCCCAGTATGGCTGGGCTACGTGGGCTCCGCTCCTGACCCCTTGAAGGCAAGGTATTTAGAGAAAAAGAGAAGGGCTTGCGGGGCTGTGCCTGTGTCTGCGATGCTTACCTGGCCGAAGGGGCTGCTGCAGCTGCTTCTGCTCCAGACCGCCTGGAAAATGGGGAGCAGCCAGCTCCATTATTCTGTGCTGGAGGAATCCCAGCACGGCACCTTTGTGGGCCGCATCGCCCAGGATCTGGGGTTGGAGGTGAGCGAGCTAGTGCCTCGGATGTTCCGGATGCTGTCCAAAGGAGAGAAGGACTATTTTGAGGTAAACCTGCAGAATGGGATCTTGTTTGTAAATTCCCGGATAGACAGGGAGGAGCTGTGTGCCAAGACTGCAGACTGTGTCCTTCATCTGGAGGTGATTGTGGAGAAACCTCTGAGGTTCTTCCATGTGGAGGTGGAAGTCAAAGACATTAATGACAATGTTCCCGTCTTCTCTGCCAGGGAACAGATCCTGAGCATGGCTGAATTGATAAAAGCTGGTACTCGATTCCCATTAGAAGGAGCCTCTGATGCAGATATTGGTACTAATGCTCTGTTCAGTTACAAGCTCAGCACAAACAAACATTTTGTTCTTGATTCGGGAAATGATGAAGATGAGAGTAAATCTGTAGTACTTGTATTGAAGGTTCCACTTGACAGGGAGGAGAGCCCTATGCATCATTTAGTACTGACAGCCACTGATGGGGGTGAACCAAAACTCACAGGAACTGTTCAGCTGGTCATCAATGTGCTGGATGTTAATGACAACCCTCCTGTATTTAACCAATCTGTTTATAGGATAAAGCTGCTAGAAAATACAGCTAGTGGATCATTAGTTATTACTCTGAATGCTACAGACTTAGATGAGGGGATTAATAGGGAAATCTCTTATTTTTTTAGTAATAACCTACCTCAACATGTCAGAAATATGTTTAGTATAAATTCTGATACTGGGGAAATCAGAGTAATTGGAAAGTTGGATTATGAAGATATTAATTTCTATGAACTTCAAATTGTGGCAGAAGATAAGGGTACTTTATCTGGACATTGTAAAGTTCTCATTGAACTATTGGACATAAATGACAATATTCCAGAATTATCTGTGAATTCTCTCTCTGTGCCATTGCCAGAGGACTCCCCTCCAGGGACTGTTGTAGCCATCCTCAGTGCTTCTGACAGGGATTCTGGCACCAATGGACAAATCAATTGTTTCCTCTTTCCCCCTGGAGTACCCTTCAAACTCGAGTCCACATTCAAGAACTACTACTCCCTGACTGTTGGTGCAGTCCTAGATCGAGAGCAGGTGGCTGAGTACAGGATGGTTGTGACAGTGGAAGATCAGGGCGTTCCACCCCTGTCTTCTAGCATCAGCCTCTTAGTGCCTATCAGTGACATAAATGACAATGCTCCAGCCTTCACACAGCCCTCCTACACAGTCTTTGTGAAGGAGAACAATCCCCCTGGTGCTCACATC
>NW_015391601.1:9526-13722 GCF_001527695.2 Protobothrops mucrosquamatus | reverse complement strand
TTGTGACAGTGGAAGATCAGGGCGTTCCACCCCTGTCTTCTAGCATCAGCCTCTTAGTGCCTATCAGTGACATAAATGACAATGCTCCAGCCTTCACACAGCCCTCCTACACAGTCTTTGTGAAGGAGAACAATCCCCCTGGTGCTCACATCTTCACAGTATCTGCCTCGGACCCAGACGTAGCTGAGAATGCCCTGATTACCTATTGGATAGACGAGAAGCTGTGGCCATTGTCAAGCTACATCTCTGTACATTCGGAGAGTGGAAAGCTCTATGCTCTGCAGTCCTTGGACTATGAGGAATTGAAACTGCTGGAGTTCCAGGTGAGAGCCAAGGATGCTGGAATGCCCTCCTTGTGTGGCAATGCGACTGTTCAGGTCTTTGTGCTGGATGAGAACGACAACACACCTGTTGTGTCAGGATCATCTGAAGAGAACCTGGTTCTTCTAGTGGTCCCTGTGATGCCTGGGCATATTGTAGGCAAGATCCATGCCTTGGATGCAGATTCTGGCTACAATGCGTGGCTCAGGTACGAACTGGCTGAAGAAAGCAGCGGTCCATGGTCTGTGGGCCCATATAGTGGTGAGGTGAGTACCAAATATCCTCTGGATGAATCAGAAGGCGGCAAAATCCAGAGTGTGTTGGTTCTAGTGAAGGATCATGGGAAACCTCAACTCTCAGCCACAGCTACCCTGAGTGTGTCTCTGGTGACAAATTCCCAGGCCAGCAAGACAGATATTTATGTGCAACGATCAGGGGAGAGTTTTGTACCCCTGGTGGATTCAATCAACGTCTATCTGATCATTGCGATCTGCTCTGTTTCCAGTCTATTCTTGCTAGCCATTCTCATCTATGTGGCCTTGCGATGCCACTGCAAGGCAAAAGAAACCATAGTTTATGGCCCTGGCATGGCCACCCTGGTCTGTGCCAGTGAAGTGGGCAGCTGGTCCTATTCCAATCGCCACAGCCACATCCTGGCAGGGGTGAGCGCAGAGTGTGGTGCCAAGAACGACCTCATGATTTTCAGTCCCAACATTCCTTTTTTTGCAAATAATGGAGAACTTCAAAATGGTACAGAACTGCCTCCAAATGCATCTAAAGTGGTGAGTTTTGGTCCTTTTTTTAGTGCTTGACATTCAGTCATATTTCTCTGATACCGATTTTGAATCACTACTGTTACAATATATTTTTCCATAATTAAGTGTTAGATTTGTAACAGATAGCTTTTAAATACATGAGTAACTAAAATATTGTATTCTACAGTATTGTTTATAATTTTTTTTAACTTATACAGTATTTGTGAAGTACCTATCAGAGCATCATGAATGAGTTGCAATTGGAAATATAGCAATTATTTTGATTTGTTTGTTAGTATCATTAATCTAGGTACTAGTTCAGATGACAAAAGGTAGAATTGTATAGAATTGTAAAGTTGGATAGGGTAATTCAGGTCATCAAATCCTCCCTCATTCAATGCAGAAATCCAAAGTAAATCATGATTTACCCAAATGGCTGTCTGAAATACAGTGGTACCTTGGTACTCAACTGCTTTGAAACTCATCAAATATGGTACTCAATGCATTTTGACATGAAAATGTTGTCCCAGTACTCATCGCTTGTTTGGTACTCAACACACAAACTGGAACTTGTTGTTGGCTATCTTGTGACTCACTATGTTATTCTTTATGGGGAAAAATTGTTTGGTACTCATCGTTTTAGGTACTCATGGCACCTAATTAACAATGAGTACCAAGATACCACTATAGGTCCATATTTATATATCCTATAAAGAGAAAGCTATTTATACTATTGCAGTATAATTTTCTTCAATCTGAGAGCTTTGATGGTGAAATTTCCCCCCCACTATATCCTCAGATCTTATTTCTAACTTCTTTTTTTAATCTAGTAATCCAAGAATTTAGTTTGTCCCTGGTACAGTTTATTGAACTTTCAAATCATAAGTGATTACTGATAAAATATTTTCTTTTTTATTTTAAGATATGGTGCATGGCATGATGCCTTCTCTATTCTCTTTTTAACCTTTTAAAAAAATTCAATCTTCCTTATGCTATTTTAAATTTCAAATAAAATATAGTATCTTAGTGCAGGAAACAAGAGTATAAGATACTTTTTCACCTTTGTGTTTCTTTGTGTTTCATACATAAATTTTCCATACCTACTTTTCTTACTTTTTAATACTAGTTTGATATTAATTGTGAGAAATCTGCATTGATGCTATTGGGTCTTAGTAATAATTCTGATAAATTGTGTGGGTTGTGTTTTGATTTTAAAAAAGTGTCCAGTGCAATGATTCCTATAAATATTTTTGTCCCGAGACATTTAAATTTAATTCCACTTCCGGTGGAATTACAACAAACAGCAGTTTCATTTGAATGCTTGCAACAAGACATTTTTAAACTACTTATGTTGGCTTGATTTTAAATTGGCTTAACAAAATCCAGTGTCTGACTGACAGGCCTTTGGCAACATTTTGCAAGGACTTTACAATCTGGAAAGCAGACTACCATCTTCTCCACCTGGAGGATTCCAATTTTTTGTTTGAGCTGTGCTAGCAGGTTTTACTGGATATTTCCCATGAATGGAAAAATGATGAAATAGTGGATCAGTGTCAAAGAAAAGAAAAGAAAAGAGAAAGAGAAAGGAAAAGAACCCAGCAGATTAGTCGGTAGCTAGGGAAGCAAAAATAGTAATTTAAAAAAAACTGCCATGTGATTGAAGTTATGATGAAGTGATGCACTCGTGAACTTAAAAAAAGAAAAATGACAAGTAAAAAAGTGGATAGTTCAAGAAAAGAAAAAAATCTATTGACTTTTGAAATGGGGACATTCTGCATATGAGTGTAATAACTATAAAAAGTGCATTTCTTATGTAATGATATTGAAAATATCTGTGTATTTTATTCTTTCCATACAATAGGAAGGCATGCCACCCAAGTTGTAGATCATGTCCCTCTAGGTATAGTAGTCTTTTATCTCTAAGGGTTATCCACTCTTTTAGCCATGTTAATACAGCTGCTTAATAATATAAAGTCCAGTCCGGCAGTCCAAAACTTCCATTTTCTTTCGCTTCTTGAAGCATTTTCAATCTAATTCTAGCTTTTTTTCCTTGCCAAATGAATTTCAGTATTAATTTATTTAGTTCATCAAAGAAGTTTTTTCCCAATCTTATAGATATTGTTTGAAATAAAAAAAAGTATTTTTGGTAGAATATTCATTTTCACTGTTGCTATTCTCCCCAGCATTGAAAGTTGTTTTTCCATTTTTCCAAGTCTAGTTTTATTTGTTTTAGTAATTTTACATAATTGTCTTCTTTTATTGTTGCACATCTTGCTGTTAAATAAATCCCCAAATATTTAATTTTTTAAACTATTTGGAGACCTGTTTTTTCTGAGAGTTGATTTTTTTGTTTTTCTGTAACATTTTAGTTATCACTTTGGTCTTTTCTCTATTTATTTTCAGACCTGCCACATCTCCAGATTCTTCTCTTTTTCATAAGCTTAAGGCTTGTCTCATGGGGTTCTTCTAGTATAAAGACCAGATCATCTGCAAATGTTTGTAATTTTTTATTTTTCATCTTTTATCTCCAATCCTTTAATTTCTGTATCTTGCCTAATGTTTCTGTTTAATACCTTCAGTGTTAATATAAATAACAATGGGGATAATGGACACCCGTGTCTTGTGCCTTTTTTGATATTGAAGTTTTCTGTAAAATCTCCATTTAGTATTACTTTAGCTGTTTGTCTATAATAAATTGTTTTAATTATATTTATGAAGTTTTCTCCAAAATCCATTTTCTCTAATTGTTGAATCACGAATTGCCAATTTATGTTGTTAAAAGCTTTCTGTGCAACTAGAAATATTAGCGCCATCTCCTTCCCTGGATGGATTTCATAATATTCCAAAATGTCTAAAATGATTCTTAAGTTATTTTTTATTTGTCTTTTGGGTATAAATTCAGTCAAAAATTTATTTAATCTTTCTGCTATTATTGAGGCAAAAGTTTTATAGTCCACGTTTAATAGAGATATTGGTCTGTAATTCTTTATTTGCGTCAGGTCTGAGTCTTCTTTAGGTATTAAAGTGATGTTAGCTTTTGTCCATGTATTTGGTATTTTAGCCTCTAAAAGTACTTCATTACACAGTTCTTTCATTATTGGACTTAGTATGTCTTATAGA